>NC_037672.1:45278639-45421132 GCF_003255815.1 Theropithecus gelada
GCAACAAAAGCCAAAATTGACAAATGGGATCTCATTAAACTAAAGAGCTTCTGAACAGTAAAAGAAACTACCAGCAGAGTGAACAGGCAACCTACAGAATGGGAGAACATTTTTGCAATCTACTCATCTGACAAAGGGCTAATATCCAGAACCTACAAAGATCTCAAACAAATTTACAAGAAAAAAACAACCCCATCAAAAAGTGGGCAAAGGATATGAACAGACATTTCTCAAAAGAAGACATGCATAGAGCCAACAGACACATGAAAAAATGCTCGTCATCACTGGCCATCAAAGAAATGCAAATCAAAACCACAATGAGATACCATCTCACACCAGTTAGGATGGCAATCATTAAAAAGTCAGTGAACAACAGGTGCTGGAGAGGATGTGGAGAAATAGGAACACTTTTACACTGTTGGTGGGATTGTAAACTAGTTCAACCATTATGGAAAACAGTATGGCGATTCCTCAAGGATCTAGAACTAGATGTACCATATGACCCAGCCATCCCATTACTGGGTATATACCCAAAGGATTATAAATCATGCTGCTATAAAGACACATGCACACGTATGTTCATTGCGGCACTATTCACAATAGCAAAGACTTGTAATCAACCGAAAAGTCCATCAGTGACAGACTGGATTAAGAAAATGTGGCACATATACACCATGGAATACTATGCATTCTTCTGTTAACTTCGTCAAAATATGTATTCATTTTAAATGCACAATTCAATGATTTTCAGTACGTTAACAGAGTGGTGTAAGCAATACCAAAATCTAACTTTAGACACTTCCAACACCCCAAAAAACAAACATTGTGCCCACATATACTCACTCCTAAGTCCCACATGTTGCCCCACATCACCACCAATCTACTTTCTGTCTCTATGGGTTTATGGTCAGTTCTTTATGAATAACTTGTGATTAGACATTTTCAGTCAACTTAAAGATTGAAACCTGTTGTTCAGTTAAAATATTAAAATAAAATAATTTCTCATGTCTTAATTTTGCTTAGTATTTATTCAAAAAGCAGTGTAGAATCCATAAATACTTTCCAGTGTCATTACTCCATTGTTTGACTTTGGCTGTTTTTTTACCAAATTTATTTTAATATATCATTGATCAAAATTAGCTGGATGACTGCAAATCAACATGATAGTTGTATAAATTAACCAGATGTAATGCTTAGGCTAATAGCATAGCCTGTAAAACACTGACTCCTTGTCGAATATTCCTTACCTTGGAAAATCAGATTCAGTTTTAGAATTGTTTGTAATTAGCTAAAATCGTTTTTTTTTCTAAATATAAATTCATTTATTTATATGTGTACTTTGGGTTGTAAGTATATTGATAAGTTTTCCCTGAACTGAAGAGTTAGCCTAACTGTGACCAAACTCTTATAAAGTGATGTAAATTCCCCGTGTAGCAGTAACAATTTCTGCAAATTATTGGCTAAAATTGTTATTTTATAATTTATCCAAATCCAGTGAGAATAGTTTGGATACACTGGGTTAAGACCAAAACATTATCATTTTATAAATCAACATAAAACAATATAGAAATCTTTCTTTTAAAAATTATGAATTGCCATGGCAAAATAAACCCATTAGCCTACCATCTTTCACTGCACCACAGGAGTAAGAGAAAGGTTGGTCATTCTCAAAGCTGAAATCTTGTCAGCATCACTGTAGATTTATGAGGCAGTGTTCTAATCCCTCATTATTATCTGTCTTGTTGTTTTCCATTACTGCGTCCTCAAAGAGGCTGTTTTGTTATGTACTCCTCATGTCATGCTCAACTGAAGTATAACTGACTGGAAGACCACCTACACTTATGGTGCATTCACATACAAATGAGTGGATGCTAGAAAAGTTGTACATCCATTAAGCAGAGAATTAGTTTTGATGTTATTCATTTATCTATCAAATATACTTAGACATATGAGTTCTCTGAAGGCTTGTTTACTAAGAAATGGTGCTTTCTTCTTAGATGGGGAAATGAAAAGATATTGCTGCTGTCAATGAGTTTAAAAGCTTTTATGCAGAAGTCTGAAAAATGAGAACTTACCTCATTTTTCCATTGTCTGTTTTGTGGCATTTTCAAAGTGAATTCTTTCAACAGGCTATTTTCATGTTATGATCAGAAATAAAATACACCCTTTGTATTGCCTTATTCCATCTCTAAAGAGAAATGTATAGAAATTTAAGTCATCAGCGACTTAGATATTTCCAATTGCAGGTAGTCTTTTAAAAAATAATAAAACATTATGAACAGATAATTTAAAATGTCGGATTTCATTTGTTAGTAAAAATGTGCTAAATTTGATGTGATATGGCATATGTGGGAAGTGAGAAAGGGCAAGTCAGTGGAAATAGTCATCAGGAGCATGATTAGGTTTGTGAAGAAGAAGTACAGGATGTTGTCTAAAAATATAGTAGGGACATGCATGCTAATATGAGGAGTCTTGGAAGCTCTTTGGGGAAGTGGCAGAAAAGTCTAACTCTAAAGATTAAGAGTTAGCAATGAAAAGAGAAGAAGATGAATGTTCAGACTTCAGAAATCAGAAAGTGAATACTTGGAGACAGACCATCTACCAAATAAAAGTTAATAATTTTTGACATAACCTTCAAAATAAACTCATAATATTTTAATATCTTTTAACATTGTTGTCATTAGAAACTTGATAATTCTTAGTGAGACTAAAAGTGAAAAAAATATGTTCAAAACACTCATATACAGTTAGGAATTAATATGCATAGTTAATTGTCCAATGACACACATTATATTAGTTACTTTAACATAATACCTACTCTGTTAATAATTTATTAATACTCTAACATAGGCATAGAGAGTTGTATTAAATAATGTCATGCATCACTTAATGATAAAGACACATTCTGAGAATTGTAGCATGAGGCATTTGTCATCGTGTGAATATAATAGAGTGTACTCACACGAACATAGATAGTATAGCCTAATATACACCTAGGCTACAGCTAAGCCTTGTGGTACAGCCCGTTGCTCCTAGGCCACAAACCTATACAGCATGTTACTATGCTGAATACTGCAGGCAATTGAACACATGGCAAGTATTTGTGTACCTAAGCATATCTGACCATAGAAAAGGTACAGTAAAAATATAGTATTATAATCATATAGGATCACAGTTGCATATGCAGTTCATTGTTGATGGAAATGTTCTGTGGCACATGACTGTTTATGTTTAATTCAGGGTACTCTGCATTAACATTTCATACTTCATAATCATGTAATAATTTAAAGGTGCTTGAATCCATCATAAAATAGCCAACTTTTCTAAGTATCCTATTTGGGTTTATGTATAGAATTAAGAATAGTTATTGAATATCCTGACTCAGATTTTTATCTTCATGATAAAATACATTTATTCTGTGCAGAGTGTTTACATGGTAAAGACTTAAAATGAAGTCAAAAAGTAAAATGTACATTCCCAGGTCTACTACCTTGTTAATTTTGAGTGATGAGTTTTTTTCTAGACTTTCACTTATATATGTTTTGACTTTCTAAGTTATATCACATAAACAATTGGAGAGCCTGCTTTTTCAGTTCAACTTAAATAAACACTAGGCTAAATTGTTTAAAATTTCACTGGAAACTTTACAGAAAAAAGTAGTAATTAACAGGATTGCACTCAATTTTTTTTACCATATTGAAACATAGACTTAATGTAGTTTAGTTAAACAAAATTGATAATAAGGAGAAAAATGTTAAAATTAACGGTATATACACTGCCAATTGGTTTTCTAATGTGGCTTAGCTTATTTAATTTTAAGTTAATATCATTTAGCTAAGACTTAATATTAATTGTAAATAATAAGCAGCATTTTTTCTTCCAATTTGAGTTAGTGGTTTCACATCTAATATGCGTAGGAGCAATATATTCAAATTAATTTGAGAGCCAAAAGGAACCTGTAGGACACGAGGTGGTTCTTGTTTTTGTACATGGTAGGGTGATGACTCTGAATATTATAGTCCTCAATTCCAGGCTGATATACAGCATTTTAAACCACTAATTTTTCCTAATTTCTTTTCAACATGTTTGTGACACTTTAAAATTTTATATAAGACAAATACAACTTGAGCTCAACCATGTCTAGTCTTTGATAACACTTCATTCAGAAGATCTCTACTTTTCCTTTTGTTTTCTTTCTAAATTTCCAATCTACACTAGCATATCTATGTCAGCACTCTTTCCACATTTGACATAGGTTACAATGCTCCCCTCTTACCTCTTACACAAATGAAACTATATTTTTATCTCAGATGTATTTATTTCTAGTTCAGTGAAATGAATTCAACTGAATTTTAAACTTAAAAACATATGCACATTAAAAATATTCTATTTCTTAAGAGATTAAAAAAGGAAGGCTAAATTATATTACCACAGACAATTATCAATATATTCCCAACCTTCCTTTTTTTCTGTCTGCTTTTATTTACTAAGTTGTGCTCCTAGACAGAGGCAGCCACTGAGTTGAAATACAGTGATTTCTCAATTGACTAATCCTCTGTTTTCAAAACCTGAAGAAAGCCATTCATTCTGAGTTTCCAAGGAATCGTCCAAAGGTAAAAAGTCTTCAGTGTGTAAGACTGAATATGCTAAAGATACAATGGCCAGACCATATATTATAACAGAAAGCTGACCTCCAACCTCTGCTACAGCCAGCCCCAGTACTTGGCCAATGAATGTTATTCTCCCTGTTTTTTTAATTTTGTTTTGTTTTGTTTTTTGAACCCACCCCAACTCAGAACCAACCAGAAACCAAATATGTTTCCCCAATTAGTTATATAAGATGCTCTGCTTTTAGTTAGCCTTCCTCCAGGTTCCCCATGACCTCTGGCTCTGATAGCATACACCCAAGCCTTCTCTTTTTTCACTATTAGGTTTTCCCACTTCGTTGCTTGCCTTTAAGTCTCTGCCAAATGCGAGTTTTGGCAGCTGAACCCCTTTGTACAGCAACTTCTGAATAAATAGCTTCTGTTTGTTCTCATTTGATTTGTATTCATTTATTTCCTTAAGTGTTTGTTGGAAATCTTTGATGCATGAAGGAGGGACTAATCAGGGGCTATTGTCTCCAAGTCCAGCACATGGAGAGGAGACAGGGCCAGCTGGGCAGTGACATTTTGCAGTGTCCATAGTGTCCATCTGGACTGTCCTACAGAGCTTATAGCCAGCTGTGTCAGGAGTGAAAGGATCTTTCCTAGAGAAGGAGGGGAAATGAGAGGGCCTTACTGAGTTGTATAAAAGGAGAAAGGGTTTAGTCCAGAACAGAGCCTTGTAAAAACTCAGTACAACTATTTCACACATAATATTAGGTGGTATTGCCTAATTAGCTCCCTAAGTTTTTAATATATTCTTAATTCTTCATTTTACTTTTATTGGATACAAGCTCTTTGTCATATAGAAGGTTTTCAAGTATTTTCTTTCAGTCTGTGGCTTGTCTTTTCATTCCCATGAGTGTTCTTGCAGAGGAAATTTTTAAAATTTTCATGATCTAATTTAACATTTTTCTTTCATATTTGATAGTATTTGTGCCTTTTTCTTTCTCTTCTTTTTGTGGTACACTCCAATTGCATCCATGGTATTTCATTTGATAATGCCCCAAAGCTTATTGGGGCTCTATTCACTTTGCAGAGTCTTTGATTTTGTTTTGTTCGGTTTTGTTTTTTCTCCCCCCCACACTGTGTTTCATTTGAAACTTTCTACCACAAATTCTTCAAATTCACTTATCTTTTGTTCATTAGCTAAAACTTGAGGCAATCTCTCCACAGAGCGCTAGCAGTATTTTTCTCCAGTATTTTGTCCCACAAATCCTATCACCTTGTTCTACACAAAAACTGAACTTTGGCTGGGTGTGGTGGCTCACGCCTGTAATCCCAGCACTTTGGGAGGCTGAGGTGGGCAGTTCACCTGAGGTCAGCAGTTCAAGACCAGCCTGACCAACATGGTGAAACCCTGTCACTACTAAAAATAAAAAATTAGCCAGGTGTGGTGGCACATGCCTGTAATCCCAGCTACTTAGGAGGCCGAAGCAGGAGAATCACTTGAATCAGGGAGGTGGAGGTTGCGGTGAGCAGAGATTGCACCACTGCACTTCAGCCTGGGCAACAAGAGCGAAACTCCATCTAAAAACGAAACAAAACAAAAACAAACAAACAAACAAACAAAAAAACTGAACCTTGTCTTTTCAACATAGCCTGTTAGCCTCTGTTTGAATTGTTCCTCCCTGACTGTGGCTCCACTCCATAATCTGAAGGAATCTGAGGGCTCAGCTGATTTGTTTCCCTTTTCTCACATATTCATATCTTGGATTAGCTCAAATTCAATGGCTGACAACTTATTTCATTAATTTTGTTCAGTTTTCTGATTTTTTTAAAGACAAGAGGGTAAATCAAATTTCTATTATTCCATTATGGCTAGAAGTAGAATTCCTAGGAACTCTTCTTAAAATGCACAAATATTCTGATACTTATCTCCTTTATCTTGCAAACTGATTACTATTTTTCTTTGACTTTGAAATCATTTGGAGGTTTTGAGGTAGACAGAGTCAAAATGCCATAAATAAATTCTATATGTGAATTCTTACAACAAACAATGTATCAGTCATTTATTTCTAGGTTGAATTTTAATAGGCTAAAATCATTATTTGTTTTATAACAATTTTAACCATTTGCGTATATTCCCATTTTATCAGTTAATTTTTAAAAAATAAATCTGAGCAAAACTTAAAAGCATTTCTTGTTCCTTATTTGTTGCATCATGTTAGAAACTTAACCAGTTATATTTATTATGTAACTGCTAATATATTTAAAAACATTAAAAAAATAGAGAAATGTAAAAATACTATTTTGTGTAATTAACTTAAAATTCTGTTCTTTTCTTTTTCTGGTTATAAATGTATGTGTGACAATATAGTTATTGCTTATATCTCTAATTATCTATAAAGAGCTAGTATGGCAGTAAATTTCCAGTGCTGAGAAAAAAAAAATAGGCAGGATTAAAATAACAATTACTCTTTTGTATTTACAAGAACCTCAATATTACATCCTGGTGACAAGCTAAACCAACCTATATATTACCTAGAAACTATTTAGGTCAGGAGAGAAAACTAAATTAGCTCTTTCACAAATCACTGACTGAGTTTATGCCAAGTATCCTTTTAATTTGGTATTCCTGGTAAATAGAAAAGAATATACAGATAATTTTTAAGCAAAATATGAATAGAAATTTGTGGTTTTAAAATATTTTACTTCAATTCTAGGAGTAAAATTTCAATCTATTCACATTCTGTCTGCAGATTGCATCAACATCCTCTACACTGTATTAAAATATATCTAAGGGCAAAATAGTAAATTTTTTAAATCAAAACATCTTTGGATCTTATACTCATGAGCACAAAAGAAAAATATTTTAAAGAAAAATAAATAGTGTTATTCATTACTCATTGTTTATTACTTATGTTGTTTTTACTGATATCTATGAGTAAATTTTGTTGATTGAAATTTCTTTATATTTTGTGGATTCACTCATTCAGTCAATATTTATTTATTTATTTATTTTTATTTTTTTGAGACTGAGTCTTGCTCTCTAGCCCAGGCTGGAGTGCAGTGGCACGATCTTGGCTCACTGCAAGCTCCGCCTCTGGGGTTCACGTCATTCTCCTGCCTCAGTATCCCGAGTAGCTGGGACTACAGGCGCCAACCACCATGCCCGGCTAAGTTTTTGTATTTTTAGCAGAGACGGAGTTTCACCATGTTAGCCAGGATGGTCTCGATCTTCTGACCTTGTGATCCACCCGCCTCGGCCTCCCAAAGTGCTGGGATTGCAGGGGTGAGCCACCGCGCCTGGCCCCAGTCAATATTTCTGCTCTGTGCCAGCTATTGTTGTAGGAGCTGCAAATATAGTAATCAAAAAAGGCAAAGAAGTATCTATACTTATGAAATTTTATTTCTAGTTGCATAAGTGGCCAGTAAACAAAATAAATAATATAATGCATTATAATATGATGTTCCATTTACCTCCTTCCATGTAAACACACTCTTTTGGTAGCTGATGACAATTGTCCAATTAGGTATAGTTACTGCCCTAATAAAATTTAAATTCCTTTTACACCTACCAAACAATTTGCATGGGCATACGGTCAACCAGACTGTTGCTTTTCTGCCTGGGGATAAATCTGTACCTTCCTTTCTTCATTCGTCAAATTGAGCTTACTACACTGCAAATGTGGCCTATTCTCACCAGCAACTGAGAATGTTGTCCATTATCAACTGATTCACCAGGATGTCTTTTCAATCATACTAAAATAGATTGTTGGTTGTAACTCGATTTACAATCATTCTCCATGTGCAGACTCTCATTTTTTAGTTAATCGATTATGTGACGTGAATATTTGAACTTATCCTTTTCTTTGTTTCCATAGTCTTAACATTCTCATTTCTTTTTATACCTCCCCTTTTGTGTTCAAGCTTCACTTTATATTTTTATATATAGTTACTACAATTAGAGCAGTACAATCTGATCCTTTTATTATTTTCAGAAGATAAAAAAAAAAGCAGTATACCTATTTAGTCATAATTATGTTGTGGGGTTTTGTACTGTTCTGTTCTATTTTTGGTTATATATCTTACATTTGAGTATTCTTTGTTTTACATTAACAACACTCTTGTACAAATCTGCTCAGTTTTTATGAACAACTATAACAGAGATAAAATCATGAAAATCAATATATAGTCAATACATATTTAATCAATATAGTCAACCACATATGTAAATCACATACTCATTTTCTCCTCTTGACTGTTAGCTACTATATATGTCCTAAATTTTAGGACAATTTTGATTTAAATAATTGGTCCTAGTTTCAGAAGAAATATTAGCTTCATATATCCTGGTATTTCATTTGGAAAATCATATCATCATTCCTATAAAATGAGATTAATAAATGTACCTTAGATTCAGTAACTCAGTGTCAGATATAATTGCCATCACATACAGACTATAATAAAAAATAAATTGAACAGAATAGTTTAAGCATGTCTGTCTGTGTTTTTTGAGCTCCCATAATGTACACAATAGAACCTTTGAGAATATTTGTCTCAAACCCCAAAATTATTTTCAAATGAGAGATTATATTTCTATATGCTCATATTGACAATAATTATTTTCTCAATATTGTTCCTAAATAGCACAGGTAAGGATCAAATAATTGTGGTACACAGAATAAATTATATTCTTAATGACATACTTTATCATTTATCTATATTTTACCAGTTTTTATGTGAATATTAATGTATGCAATTGGTATTACAGAAAAACATATATTTTGTTTCAAAGAAATTTAAAGGAAGCACAGAATATATTACATAGTACACTGCTATTGTGAGTTTATGACAGGTGAAATAGGTACTTAAAATTGCATAGTTTTATTATATTCAGTGGCTGTAATTTTTATTCTTATGTGTCAGCTTTGTTAGGTTATTGTATCAGTTATGTAATTAAACACTAATCTAGGTGTTGATGCAAACCACATTTATTTTCTACATGTAGTGAACATCTACAATTAATTGACTTCAAGTAAAGGAGAGTACCTTCAATAATATGGGTGGGCCTCATTAAACTGGGTAAAGCCCTTAAGAGCCAAAATAGGTTTCCTAAATGAGAGATTCTATCTCCAGATTGCTCAAGACAAGCACGAACTCCTAACTGAATTTCCAGCCTATCAACCTATTCTACAGTTTTCACACTCACTGCTCCCCACAATGGTGTGAGTCAATTTCTTAAAATAAATCTGTCTTTCTCTATCGACATTCTAATGGTTCCATTTCTCTGAAAAACCCTAACTAATACTACAAATATTAGAATTGGAATCAAAAAGAAGTAACATAAGAAAAGTATTCCTTCTTTTGTTTTTTGAAACAGAGTCTTGCTCCCTCACCCACTGGAGAGCAGTGGCTCAATCTTAGCTCACTGTAGTCTTGACCTCTCAGGCTCAAGCGATTCTTGTGCCTCAGCCTCCCTGATAGCTGGGATTACAGGGTCATGCCACCATTCCCAGCTAATTTTTGTACTTTTAGTAGAGACACGGTTTTGCCATGTTGGCCAGGCTGGTCTCAAACTCCTGGTCTTAAATGATCCACTCACCTCAGCCTCCCAAAGTGCTGGGATTACAGACATGAGCCACCATGCCCAGACAAGAAAAGCATTCTATTAATAAAAAGAATATAGATTATTTGGCAGACTTACAAGATAAGTTAAATAGGCTCAGAAAATTTTGTAATTATAAGGTATTTATGAGGGTCTTATATAATTCATAGAAATAAATTCATATTATCAAATTATTCAGGAATTCTTTTCATAGCAATATGTGAGATGAAGCTATTTATTACTAACACTCTAGAAATAAATGTAGTTCACACATTTCATCTTAGTGTAGAAAAGAGAAGAGAGAATAAGACATCAGAGAGGCAAATGGTCAGGCTTATGTGTTCCGATTTCCCCCATAATTGTAGAATTAACCCAGAAAGGGTCATTAGGATAAGGGCAAAGCCCAAAGTGCCACCATTTTCTTAGTCTGTGGCTATCAAAGAAGACTCTTCAGGCATGGAGGTCACACTTAACACAACAAGGCTGAGAAGTAGTGGTTGCTAAACTAATGAAGGTGAAGCTCAATAGTTAATCAGCAGGGGCTGGTTCAGCATGGCCATGTTGCAATCCCCAGCTGTCCATGTTTGGGCATTAAGAAAGTCCAACTTTGCCCTCACGAGCCTCCCTTGGCTTCATAAGTATCCAAAAGTTTCCATTCTTCCATTATAGTTTAGTAAAGTTAACAGTTTTGCTACTAGGGCAAGAGTAGGCAAAGTATCTTCATAATAAAGTTATGAAGTGAGTACCTGTGCTAGAAGAAAGAGTAGAAACATCAACTATTTCATAATACAGCTGATGTAGGAAAAAACATAAGGCAATTCAGCATAAAGACCAGCGGAAAAGGAGAGTAACATGAAATCTTTGACAAATGGCTGAGAACTCAAGTACCCACAAGCACCATGCCATGCAAACCCCCTGTCACCCATAAATAGAGATTACACTTTCAGAAAGAGCAGTTGAAGGTTAGCATTTACCTGAAAGAGACTAAGTTACCTGGAAGATACCTTAAACCAAAAGAAAGGAAAATATATCAAACTGGTAAGTTAAAATTTATACTCCACTCTTTACTCCCAATGGACTTTATGAGACAGATGAAATCTGTTGAGAAAACAAAGAAGCTTTATTTCTTCTTCATATCTGAAAATAAGCATAGTAAATTGGAACTCAATTAAAATGTTTGTAGTGAAATAATTCAATAGATCATTATTGAAGAACCAATTCCCTGCCATTTGACATATTTAATTGCTTGACAAGGAAAAAGAATAATAATTAAGTTGCATAGCAGAACCCTGTAGAAATTAAAGTATGTCAACACATACTTAACATCTTATTCTACCTCCTAGAATGTTAAATGTAAGGGTTTTTAATAAATACATTCGTGATGGCCTCTGAAAAAATATATCTGTATATGTATGTGTGTATGTATGTGTATATGTATGTATACACACATATACATACATATACACATACATACACATACACATACATATACACTTATTTCCCATTTTATAAAGCATTTCCCAAATTCAGTATGACAAGAAATTTTATGAACTCATGAGTAAGTCAAACTCCATAAGCCAGCTTAATGAAGATAATTCTGAGATTCGTATACTTAATCCTTCAATTACAAAAATAAATAGTATGCTTTTAGTCAGAAGAGTATTTTAACTGGTTATTTTAGAAAGCAGTTTTAATTTCTCAACATATGAGCTATTAAAAAGTTGGTGATAAACATAAAAATCAGTTCTCAAAATTCTATCCATTATTTTTTCTATCACATTAGCTGTAAAATATTTTGTAATTTTGACTTTCACAGGAAAAGTCAATGTTTAAAAATTACCAATTTCTTGAATAGCTAACAGAATATTTTAAAATAAAATAAAAACAAACATCAGATTGATTTACTGTTAGAAAAAGTGAGAATGAGTCTTAGTATTATTACCAGTTTACAAGTTTGAAATGGAAATTTTAAATAGAAAACAACATGAAAAACATAAAATTGTATTATCTTAGTGAGACTACACACATCTATATATTATAAACTCAAACTTATAGCATTAGTTATGTAATAGTTAATTAAGAATGCTGAAAATATGTTGAGAAATAAGACAAATTTAAGATGTGGGGAGAGAGTTATCACTTTACAGCAGTTTACAATTTAGTATGTTTCTGATTTTGGTATGATTTTATAGTAATAAACCCCGATTGAGGGAGAGAAATACTTGGAAATTCATACCTTTTTCTTTAATAGCTCACTGTACAATCTTGTGATATTATTTAATGTAAAACATTCAGATGTTTTTAAAAAGGAAATCATTAATAATATCTAAGAACTTCTCCTATTCCTCAATAATTGAAGTGAAATCCTTAAGTAGTCACTTTTCTGGAACTAGATAAAGAGGTTTTCAACCACTTATTGCTAGAAAAATGTATTTTTTTCCAATTTATTTTATAATATTCTTCAATCTTATCTTAAAATACTTATCTTAATGTTTATTCTTATAGACACTCTTAAATTTACTGGAGTAATTTCAATAGTATTATTAGTATATTTTATCTTCAATTTAAACCATAGATCTTCACACCCTGTAATTGTTAAGTGTGCTTATTCAATTTATTCAAAGGCAGATATGGAGCCCCTTAAAATTTTAATAAACAAGAAAACCATAAGCATTCTAGTTCATGGTGCTGGACTAACAAATGTAAAAAATTTTCAGAAAACAGAATAAAAACGGTGAACACAAGGCATTTCTAGAAAAAATATAAAATTGTTATTAGGAGATTAAAATGTTGAAAAAATTATTTAATCTAAGAATCAAAGAGGACTAAATTTCTTGAGCTAACAGAAACATAAGAGAGAATCATAACCCAAACACCAGAGCTAAGTTCCTTTCAAAGAAAGCTGAGAGCTTCAGAATCAACCTAAAAATATTTAAAAAGCAGAAAATGGCCATAGGATAATCATCTCAGTATTCAGAGAAATGCAGTTCAAATACCTGGGACAATCACATCCTCTAACCTTTCCAGTGTACACAACTGCTGACAGCAGCCTGCCTAGGACATTTATGTGAGTTTAAAGGTTAAAACACTAAATGAAAGAAATATTTAAGCTTGAAGTACTTCCATATAAAAATGAGATACTCAAAAAACAAACAAAAAAGAAGACAGCTCAGCCCAGATGTAACATTCACGACATTAATCCAATTTCAGAATAAAAGTCTTCTAAAATGATTATGAGAGTTCCCAGTATGCCTACCTTTCACTATCAGGGTGCCCTTTAGCGATGTCTACCTGTTGACAAATCTCTGCAACTTGGAGTGAGTTGTCAGTTGTTTCATTCAAGGCAGAGACCATTTTGTGAAACCAAAAGGTTAATTTACACCACATAATTAACCTAGTCTTTCGTTCGAAAGCATGAACTAAGAATCATCAGAAATTTGAGAGCAACTATGAGTATGAAATAGATGGACCAAAATGAGCACACAGAACAAATGACCCTGAAAGAAACAGACTTATTTCAGGCAGTAAAAGAGGACATTAAAAATTAAAATCAGTATCCCTTGAGAAATGGAAGAAGACATTGTATCTCTAAGAAAATAGCCAGCTGTTATGAAAGAGCAACCGGAGAATAAAGAGTTCTTAGAAATTAAGAAATGATAAAACTCATTTAAACAATTAAATGAATAAACTGAATAACAGACTATGTCAGACAAAAGATTAAGCAGATAATAAAAATATTAAACATGAAGAAATCTTTCGTAATACAGAGGAAAAATGATAATGATGGTAAATATGACAGGAAAGTTAAGACACATGAATGCAAGAGGATACATTAATCTAATTAAGGTAAAGAAGCACAGAGAGAGATAGTGAAGAGAAGATATAACTGAAGAAATAATAGAGAAAAATAAATTGAAAAAATAAAATTGCATATTAGTCTTCATATTTAAAAGGTCAATGTCATACTGAGAAGATAGTCTTCCTAGTGAAATTTCCAGAAAGAAAAATGTAGTCTACATTTTTAAGGAAAGGTCAATCAGATCAGATTCAAATTTCTCATAGTAATACTGAATATTAACATATTGCATTATATTCTTTAAAACATTTGAAAGGAAATTTAATCTATATAGAGAATTATCTACTCTAACCCTCAAACAAGTATAAGAAAAAAAATAGCTCTTCTGGGACGTGTAAATTTACCATCCATTCAATATATGTATAGTGTGTGTGTGTGTGTGAGAGAGAGAGAGTGTGTGTGTGTGTGTAGATTTCAAAGTAACAAGCTTGTTTAAAATGTTAAATAACAGATTTTTTCTTAAATGTTAGTAACTGTAACCCAGAAGAAATGAAGAACATCTATTGGCCCTGGACACTTTAGTCATTTTACACTTAGCAGCAGAAATTCAATCAAATGAGATCATAATTTTGTCTCCATGGGTCTACCCATAGCTCTTGGTTCACAGACATATTTCTATGGTAAGTAGTTACATGACTTGATGGTTGTGACAATATCTGGTTTATCACAGGCAGTGTTAGATGGGAGATCTCTTGATATCCAGAGGCCAGATGCTCAGTTTGCCCACTAGCATGTCAGCAACTGCTGAACATAGTAGAAAGGATAGTTCTCTACTAGAGGTGGCATTGCCTTGCCCTAGAACCCTAAGGATCTATAAAGAAACTCTACTATTGCAGCTTTCAAAGGAAAAGGAAGTCTTTTTGCTACCCTAGATAACCTCCAGTATGATCGGATCTATCAGGTCTTATGGTCTAAATGATATGGCTGTCTGTCCTCAGCCTGGACCTGATGCCAAGCCATTTTTGCTCTGGGGCCCACTAAAAGCTAGCAGTTGTTCACAAAAAATCTATTGTAGCAGCATCATCACATGTAGAACATGCCAAAAACCATACCAAATGTTAATCTTCTTTCATAGTGGTAAAAGATATAAGATGCAATGACTAGTTATTTATCTTGGAGCCATGACCCAGCATTCCTAGACCACTGGACTCCTGAAAACTTCATCACTGAACCTTTGTAGTGCTTAATTTATCACATTTTTTAGCACACATGTTTTTATGATACAACACAAGTGCTTGCTATCTATTACTCACAGGTCTGATTAAGATAATATTAATATAGAGAGCCAGTATGATGCTTTGCAGAGTCTCCAGATGGCCAAGGTCCCTTGGGACTATGTTATGACAGAAGGCAACAACATGGCCGGGCGCGGTGGCTCATGCCTGTAATCCCAGCACTTTGGGAGGCCGAGGCGGGTGGATCACAAGGTCAGGAGATCGAGACCATGGTGAAACCCCGTCTCTACTAAAAATAGAAAAAATTAGCCGGGCGCAGTGGCGGGCGCCTGTAGTCCCAGCTACTCGGGAGGCTGAGGCAGGAGAATGGCGTGAACCCGGGAGGCGGAGCTTGCAGTGAGCCGAGATTGCGCCACTGCACTCCAGCCTGGGCGACAGAGCAAGACTCCGTCTCAAAAAAAAAAAGAAGGCAACAACATGAGGTTTCTATTACCAGCTATGTATGTCAGATTCAATAGGACATTCAGAAAACTGAGAAATGTTTACTAGTTAGGCTTGTGGATCAAGTGGACACACTATGATGTGAACTTTGACTATAATTCATTTACTATTTGACCACTCTATGTCTGTATCCCAAGAGGAGACAGGATGATGTTTTGAATCTCTATCTATCAGAGTCAACTCATATACTGTGTTCTGCTGTTAGCCATTAACTTTAGAGAAGCCAAGACTGAGCTTTCAATAATGCCCATTCTAAGGAAAATGTGGTACATATACACCATGGAATACAACACAGTCACAAAAGAGAATGAGATCATGTCTTTTGCAGCCACATGGATGTATCAGAAGGCCACTATCCTAAGCAAACTAATGCAGGAACAGAAAACCAAATACTACATGTTCTCACTTATAAGTGGAAGCTAAATATTAAGAACACATGGACACAAAGAAAGGAACAAACAACAAACAACAGGGCCTACTTGAGGGTAGAGGGTGAAAGGAGGGAGAGGATTAGAACACTTCCTGCCAGGTACTACGCTGATTATATGGGTGACAAAATAATGTGTACATCAAACCCCTGTGACATTCAATTTGCCTATGTAATAAACCTGCACTAGTACCCCTGAACCTAAAAGTTAAAAAAAAAAAAAAAAAAAGCTTGTTTTCCTCACCAATACACTCTTTATTGGACTAACCTCTAGGACCACCCAAGCAAGGTAGTTAACATGTGGATTTTCTGGTCTTATTTAGAAAATTTATTACAGCATGCTACTTTTCTGATCCTTTTTATTTACTTCTCAATATATTACAAAGGCTGCTCTGCCATCCCTACTTTATTTAATGAATATAAATACTTTTTCCATTAATTCAAGAGATCCTTCGTGAGAATATTAAATTCTTTGTCAACAGAGAGTACTCCAATGTTGGTAAACCTCCACGGCCAGATTTATATTCTGCCCAGACTGTTGGCACCTCTAATGATCCCTTCCAGTCCTACTTCTTTGGTTCCTGCTTGTAGCTCCTTTCATAGAGAAAACTGTTCCATCTTAATTAGGTACACTACTTTCTGGTTGGGTCAGACTTAAGATTTGCCTTTAATTAAGAGTCTGTTGCTCCGAAGGGCATTTGTAGGCCCATCTTGAGGAAAGCAAATATTATTTTGTCTGTTCCTCCCTAATTTGAATTTCCTATGTTGTTTTAAGGAAGAAACTGGAAGGGGAGTATATCTTCCAAGGAGTTGACCTTGAGAGTTCCACAGAACCTCAAGATTTAAGATTCTCGGGTACGCCTGTCCAGATACCCCTTTCAAAATTTCAGTGGCTTATTATTTCCATATTGATCTCTAGCCTGACATAGAAGATTTGCTTAAGCTAAAAATTCAGGCCTTTCTGAAGTTACACCACTCTTACAGATAACGTGCTGGGCTTAAAATTTAGTGGTTCTGCCCTAGGACTTCAGGTGAGGCTATCTTTAACTGCTGGCAAGAAAGACTCCTGACTCTACCTTTGCTTTAAGGATTTGGTTAAGAGCCTGTTATTTTCTCCCACATATGGATGCTCAGCGAGAAGCATCCACTTCTATAGTTCTTAGTTTTTAAATTTCCATAACACATTTCAAATGCTGGAGACATTGTACCAGACAGTGTGTCTTGTTTCACTCATGTACCATCCCACTTCACCCCAGTCATAGCATAATGGGATCCATCAATCCCTCACTTATCATATTCAAAGTCAACCAAACAGCAAAGGACCCAATTCCAGAATGTCACTCTTACTGCTTCCCAGGGACCACTCTTACCAACTATTTTAGGTGAGGTTCTCTAGAAGAAGTGACTGAGATGGGGATTCTTATGCATGCCATTTATTGAGGAAGCAAATTTAGGATTAGGAGAATAAGGGACCTAGGATAGGCCAGGGAAGCTCGCGGATAATGAATGCATAGCTGGAAACTAGCTTTATTCTAAGCACCATTAGACCAAATTATCAGTCATACCTGTGACAAGGGATTCGGCATTTATTTTTTGAAGTGGGGTCTCATTTTATATTGCCCAGGCTGGCCTTGAGCTCCTGGGATCCAGTGATTCACTCGAGTAGCTGGGACTACAGGTGCGCACCGTTATGCCGGGCACGTGTCTGGCATTTTGTAACCTAAAAAAGTCAGTCATTGACCAAGCTCTAGATGGGCAGAAAGGGGAGGCATGAACTCCTGTGTGATAGGATCATGGGGAATTCTCCAGAAAAGAGATTGCCTTAAGTTTTCATTAACTAAAACACCTAGAAACTGAGGGTTAAGTATATCAATCTGCAAAGGAAATTTGGAAAGGACACCATGGATTTCCACTGCGTGCTTTTTTAAATGCTTTTTCCTAAATTATCATGCCAAGGAAAAAACATGGGACTAGGAGATGAGCCTGTGTCCTGCCTGATATTTATTTGATTCAGTATAACAGACAGATGCTGGACTGCTGTATTTTCTTCTACAGTTTTATATGAGCAGACAGATGCTAGAGTTTTGTATTTTCTTTTACGATTTTATGTGAGCTGAAACTAAAAAAAAAAAAGACCATTGTATGACTATAATCTTTCTAATCAATGAAACATTTATCAAATGTGGCAAGAGAAGTTTATTTAAAGGAGTACACCAAAATTATGATAGTCATTAGTTAAAATACTGGTGGTTTCCAGTGCATATTTTAAAATTACTATTGAATTGTTCATAAAGTGAATATTTTAATTTATATTGCAGTCCATTATATATTTTGACTTTGTAGGCTGTCTGAACCTTCTTGCCAAATTATAGATAAGCCAAAACATCTTTACAAATCTCTCTAACAGAACAACGTGAATGTAGGAAAAGCAACTCCAGCACTCTTGTCAACATTCTGTGCATTCATGTAAGTATTAAATAACAGACCTCAATTTATTCTTTGTGTGTGTGTTCTAGTTTGTTTGCTCATATCCTCATAATACAGAAATACGGGTTGGTCCTCCCTTTATCTCCTGGACCTGTTCAGAACAAAAATTGCTTAAGCAGTATTCATGATTAGAAACTACACTCTTCATTTCCCATGTTAGGCAGTAGATAGATCTTATTCCCCTATGCGCTATCACATTATCATTTCTTCTCTGTCATTGTCCATGAGCCCTAACAAGACTTAATATATGTAACAGTGAATCTGCCCTCAATTCACAGATGGATACTTGCTCTTACACATCCCACTTTTGTAAATGAACAAGAATCGGGCCAAGCTCTTGTAGAGTGCATCAGATACCAAATAGCTAATATTTTATTTCCCCCTCCTAAATGAACATCACTGGAGAAATTTTCTATTCCCTGAAGAAAATTCGAATGACATATTATTTCAGACTGTGCAGCCTTACCACAGCCCAGAACCTAAAACATGTACAGATTAGAAAGTAAATAAGCATATAGTAAATGCTAATTCTTTCCTTATGAATAGTTATTTGTGTTTTCACTATTTAATGAAGTTATGGACTGTGGCCTTTCTGTGAAAGTACAGTAATTAGGAGTCAATTATACTTTACATTGAAACCCTGGTTACTCTGCCGCTGTGGGATAATTGGGAAATAACTATATTGTCATTTTTATGTATTTTAGCTACATTGAATCACAGCGTTTTAGTGGTGAGGCACTGGCAAATTGCACATACATTTGTTCATATTAGGTCATGGTACGTGAAGACAGTGTAAAAAAACTGCTCACTCAGAATGAACTGCAAAGATAATGTGTGAGTTCAAGCAACTATGCAAAGATAGTGAGGGCTTCTCAATTAATTTCCATTCTCAAAGCAATTAGTGCCACTTAATAGAATGTGGTCCAATATCAGAAAATGGATCTAAACGTCTTGCTGGTTTTCTTGATTTTTTAATTTGCCTACTAAAATAAACTAAAAAATTCAGATTAAAGAAGTTGTTTTGGGGGCAGGAAAGGTTTTTCTAAGAATATATATATTTTTAAAAAATACAAATGCTTTGAGAATAATACATCAAAATAAATAAATATAAATATTAATATGTTGGTTTTCACTGCTTTGAAGAGATTTTCAATGGAAACTTTTATGTATTTACTTTTTTGAGACAGAGTCTCACTCTCTCGCCAGGCTGGAGTGCAGTGGCACGATCTCAGCTCACTGCAACCTCCACCTCCCGGGTTCAAGTGATTCTCCTGCCTCAGCCTCCAGAGTAGCTGGGACTACAGGCATGCAACACCATGCCCAGCTAATTTTTGTATTTTTAGTAGAGATGGGGTTTCACCATGCTGACCTTCCAAAGTGTTGGGATTACAAGAGTGAGCCACCGTGCCCAGCCTCAATTGAAACTTTTTGAAGAGAATATTATCTGCTTATAATGTTACTGAGAAACAAAATCTTGTGATATTAGGGAAATATTTTGCTTCCTTATTGTATATCTGTATTTAGTTTATTTCTAGCATTGATACTGCTAACCAGGTCTCACAGGGAAAGCTAGTGGTGATAAACATTGAGCGTGGATGTCAGTTGAAGATTCTAATAAGACTGCTATAAGAATTTCCAAATTAACAGTAAATAGGTAGTTGCTTACTTTCTGAAAACAAAACAAAGATAAACCAACATTTATAATCCATTGTTTAGAAGTCCTGTCCCAAATATTGGAAAGTGAGGTAAGTTTGACATGCAAACTATTGTGTGCTGTTTTTTTAATTCCACCTTTATTTTCCTTTTCTCTTTTTCTCACTTTTTAAACTTTAAAAATAATGTCAGCCATTTAAGAAAATAGATTTCAGACTCATCACAAATAAGTGGTTATAAAATAGAGCAGCAAAAATTTACTTACATGTAAATTTACATCTATAGGAAAAGGTCAGCTAAAAGATTTTTCAACTGCAAAGAGTAACCCTATCTTCTATTTTGAAAATGATCCTGGTTTGCAGCATCCTCAATCTGAAGGATCTACGTAATATTACAAGGAAATTGTACTTTTAACATGGTCAAAGTAAAAAAAAAAAGTAAGCTTCTCAAAGCATCTGGATCTCAAATGTTTCATGAAAACATTGTTCAGATATAAATATATCCCATTCTGTGCTTTTAAATGTAGTATGTACTTTCCTCCAATGGGTGGAAGATTATGTATAATAGCAAGAGTTGTGGTCCTTAAAATAAATTGAAAGCATTGTTCCAGAACTGCCTTCACTAATACTACCCCTATTATCTTCATTTAGACTAGCCCACCAAATGAGGCGGTACAAATACCCTGTAGACATCAAACTTCTAAAAGCTGGGTACACTTGATCACTGATTACACAATTACTTAAAAGGGGGAATCCAAGAACAAAACATAAGTAATTAAGAATAGAAGGTTTGTGTTTTTAATTGTAAACAAACTAAATTAAGTAAAACCAGAATTATCACTGTGATCAGAAGAATATAGCAGAAATTGCCTCAAACGTGACTCTATAAAGCATTATTTAGTGGTCGACTAACTTGCATCATTTAACAATAGAAAATTAAGACAATGGGCACAAATATGTTTTTCTCTTCCTGAGATGCAATTTGGTTCTCTTTCTTTAATTTGTGGAATTGTGAAATTAAAATTAAAGATGGTGAAAGAAGTAAAATTATTTTAAATGACTTCTGCTGGAAAAATTCAAAGAGTAAGTAAATATTATTATATCTATTTGTACAATTTTTTCTGAAAAGCCAAAAAGCAGTAAAAATAGGTCACCTTGAATACACAGAATGACAGTAATATTAAATTCAATCTATCCCCTTGAAATGCGAGAAAATCTAATGTAGTAATAATTATATAATTATATGAGTATTATAAGTTCTAGATTTCCATTTTTCCAAAATATTTCTCAAAGTTAAATTTACAATATAGGCATTTCTTTCTGAATTACTCTATTTCTAACTGGTTAATGTTAAGTCCTAGTTTTTACTGGAGACATGTTCAGGAACAATTGAAATATTAAGTTGAAAATGGCAGTTTCATAAGGGTTAATCCAAAATATTAACTACTATTTGTTTTCTGAGAAGGTGTCAGCATAGCAATTTTTCATGTAAAGGGAGACAATTACTGATACAAATGAGCTTTGAGACAACTGAGGCTCTGAAGAATTCTCAGCAATATATTACTTCCATCTTAGTGTACACTCACCATTAGGATCTTTGTATTTTCAAATCAACGTATCTTCATTCCTGGTAACGGCTTTTAGGTGATTCTGTGTTGGGTTTTGAACAAATATTCAATATTTTGAAAACACTTTAGAGTGGAGGAGAAATGGTAGGAAATTGTGGTTACTAGGTCTCACATACAAGAGAAATGATCAGAATGATTTTGTGAAGATCAGGAGAGTAATTCTAGCTCTTAGCAGAGCAGAGTGAATCAGGGAACCATCTATCTGGTCTGTTCATGTCTATAATTCAACAATGACACTGCTTATGTATACTTATATGCTTAACACAAAAACAGCCAACTTTTGACCTATTGCCAGTCAGTTATTTGTTGCATATTAGACCTCTCACCTGGAGCTTCATACACATTCTTTGCAAGAAACCTTAGATTATATTTAAGATTAGTGCTCTTGTTTTTTCAGTTGTATCTTTAGCAAAATGCTGTGTTATTCTCATTGTAATGAATGATCCAGTCTTTCATAGAAAATAAATCAACCTTAAAGAAAAGCTTTAAGATCAGACATTAGAGGATGAGAAAGTATCAATTTACATATAAAAAAAGTTTAAAAACCTTAAAAGTATTTTACACAGAGTCACAAGGCAAGCTAGTAGAAAAGCTGGAAATGGAATGTGTATCTCTGGTTTCCTAAGTCAATTTTTATGCCCGTTAATTATATCTCAAATCTATACACATCTGTTTGGGAAAATATACATGATTCTATAAATGATGTTTTCTCATTACTACTATTGAATCTGGATTGGCACTAGCAACATTACTCGGCAGATATTTTAAATCAGATTAATGTATTTGGACTCAGGACATTTTGTAAAACTTCTCAAAATATCAATTTTATTAAATTCTATTTTTCTGGTTATATACCCCAATGACTCTTATTTCCTTGTGGAATAGAGTAGAAATTCCTCAATCTAGCATTAAAGTCTTTGTGGAAATGATCTGATCAAATTCTGACATATTTCTATGTATGCCCTACTACACTTAGTGAGACAGTGTTGTGTGTTGGTTAGAAAAACTAAAAAGTAAAAGCAACTTGGGTTGCGCAGCTTGACCCCAAATCCTTGTTCTGCTGTGTCAATCAGTGGTCAAAGTACTTAGCCACCTTGATCAGGAACTAAAGAAAAAAATATAGAGTTTACTTCATATGATTGTCGGAACATTAAATTAGATGAGAAAAAAACAGATTAACGTGTGTGTGTGTGTGTGTGTGTGTGTGTATACACCTTATCTATATGAAAACATTGTTCAGATATAAATAGATCCCATTCTGTGCTTTTAGATGTGGTACATACTTTCCTTCAATGGGTGGAAGATTATGTGTAATAGTAAGAGTTGTGGTTCTTAAAATAAATTGAAAGGTATACACCTTATCTACATGTATAGTTATACAGTGGCTTAATTTCTCACATCAAACTGATTCATACTCACCTACTTTCCATGTTGTCACTTTGTTAATGCTATTTCTCCTTCACAGAATAATCCCTAAATCCTGGCACATATTCTTGTCTTCTGTAAAGTCCTCAACTTTGTAGATTAAATGAATACTCTTGGGAGTTACCTGAAGTTCCCAAATTTAAGTGAGTTGATCCATTATACTAGTCATCCATTGCTGCATAACAAATCACTACAAACTTAACAGCTTGAAGTTACAAATAGATATTTTCTCACAGCTTCTATGTGTCAAGAATTCAGTCACAACTTGAATTTGTCATCACAAAACTACAATTAAGGTGTTGATGAGGATTGCAACTCAAGTTTTCTCTGAGTTCCAATCCTCATCAACACATTATAATAATTATCCTGGTTTGCAATTAAAGGAAAAGAATGAATGTTTCCTTTTTGCAAGTCAGACTTCACATATATAAAATAAGGTGTTTCGTGAGGTTAAGAAACACATAGAGTTAGTTAGCTATATTCTTGAAATGAATCAAGCTTTTGAAGAATTCAAAAATAATTATATTTATTATTTTATTTTGGTCATCTTAAGTTCTTTCTTCTTTAACTTTTTTGATAATAAATCGGATTATTTCTTCCTATGCTTGTATGCCACTGATGCTTTCCAAGATATTTATTTCCATAGTCCATTTTTTCAGTTGAGATATGTACATATTTTCATACTAATTTGTTTTCATACAGAAATTATAAAATACTTTTACCATCTCCCAGATATCATTTTTAGTTTATATTTCATTTAAATTTTAAGACATTTTCCCATGAAGAACTTTTCTTAATTTTTATTTTGTAGAAGTTATTCATGTTTTTCTTTATTTCGTACAGGGCTCGAGAAAGTCCTTACATGGCATTTTAGGACTATTAGATTTAATCCTAATCTAAATATAGGTTGATATAGGTATTAATCTATATATTATTCTGGAACTAGTATTGTCTTACACGTATTTAGCATATGCGGAATTTATTTTACTGTAAGATGTAAGAGGCCTAAATTACTTTTCCAAGTGACTAACAGTTTTTGAACACGATATTCTTTATAATCTCTCGCCCCATTACTGCTTTGACAACCATTATTATTTCCGTCTTTTTATTTACTTCCACTGATCTGTTTCTGCATTTGTTCTGTATTTTTCTATGCTTAAAATATGATAAAGTAAGTGTGTATATTACACTTATTTTACAAAAATTTCTCTGCAGACTTTTTAAAATTCTAAGTGAAATTTCTATTCTTGTTGACACATTGCCATTTCTTAGTAAACTTATTCTGAAATATTGTCTTTGTTATATAATACAGATTTTAAATAATTTTTGATATATATCTTTGCATGTGTGTTTAAATATGCAGTTATATATTTTTGCTTTATAATATTAAGAAGCAAATGATTTTGAGTATTTATTTTATTAAACTCACATATTGTTCCTAATATTTTTCAGATGTGTGGTTAGTATAGTGGAAATAAAATTTGAAGATTGTAAAAGATTAATGTTTGCCTCTTAAAGAAAAGCTTTTTCATATTTTAAAAACAGATGGCCATATATACTTAGTGTTCTGATCGCCTCCTATTTATCTCATTGCCGAGGGAAGCATCCCCACCCTGAAGAGGGTGAAATGGTAAACACACAACACTTGACATGGGACAAATGACATTAATAGCAGTTTGTTAGTCACATATACTCAACCTGAGAGAGAAGGAGACATTGCATACCTTACAGAGCCACAAAGCCATTGCATTCTGGAGCAAAGTGAACAAGCAGGGGCTATGGGATGCAGTCTTTGTAGTAACTAGAGGTTAGGGTGCTCCTCACCTAGCAGACATTATGAAACCCATTAGATAGAAGGTTGGCGGACTGCAGTTAGTTCAGCTGATAGGAAAACTAGTCAGGTGGAGAAACTTTCCCACTGGATAGGTGACATATCTGAGGAGAACAGAAGTCTGCTCATCATCACTGGCCATCAGAGAAATGCAAATCAAAACCACAATGAGATACCATCTCACACCAGTTAGAATGGCGATCATTAAAAAGTCAGGAAACACACGTGCTGGAGAGGATGCGGAGAAATAGGAACACTTTTACACTGTTGGTGGGACTTTAAACTAGTTCAACCATTGTGGAAGACAGTGTGGTGATTCTTCAAGGATCTAGAAATAGGACTACATTTGACCCAGCCATCTCATTACTGGGTATATACCCAAAGGATTATAAATCATGCTGCTATAAAGACACATGCACACGTATGTTTATTGCGGCACTATTCACAATAGCAAAGACTTGGAACCAACCCAAATGTCCATCAATGATAGACTGGATTAAGAAAATGTGACACATATACACCATGGAATACTATGCAGTCATAAAAAAGGATGAGTTCATATATTTTGTAGGGACATGGATGAAGCTGGAAACCATCATTCTCAGCAAACTATTGCAAGGACAAAAAACCAAACACCGCATGTTCTCACTCATAGGTGGGAATTGAACAATGAGCACACTTGGACACAGGAAGGGGAACATCACACACTGGAGCCTGTGATGGTGTGAGGGGAGTGGGGAGGGATAGCATTAGGAGACATACCTAATGTAAATGACAAGTTAATGGGTGCAGCACACCAACATGGCACATGTATACATATGTAACAAGGCTGCATGTTGTGCACATGTACCCTAGAACTTAAAGTATAAATATATGTGTGTGTGTGTGTGTGTGTGTGTGTGTGTGTATGGAGAGAGAGAGAGAGAGAGAGGTGGAGTAAGTATCTTAGTTACTGTTAGTAATGTCTAGAACTCCAAAGAGAGTAGAATGTCCTGGTGAAGACTTGTATTGTGGCCTTAGCATATATTACCTTTAATTATATTTGGGGTATCTGTGAGACAAGAGATTCCTGGAGATTTTTACTCCAAAGAGGGCAAATTTAGACACAAATTGTTGCTGCCACTGGCCAAACAAAACAACCAGATCATTGGCAGTGGCCCAATGTTTGGGAAAAACAGGCAGATGGGATCAATTGTTGACCAGGGCATCCAGTATGATAGTGACTGTGTGATATTTGTCCAATTGTGCTGACCCTAGGGTTTCCTCCTTTATTAGGAACATTCACATTAAAAGATAGAAAACAACAACATTCCACTAAGTTCCATCACATATAATGTGGAACCTTTTATCTTTTTGTTTGTCAGAGCCAGTTGAGACTTGGGAGTTTTGCTTTAACCTAGGGTGCCTGGAGAAGGTCTAACTTCCCAGTCTATCAACCCTATCTGTAAAGTCTATGAACTTCCACTGCCATTCACTCAGTTAACCCCCTTGGCAATTTTCAGGTAGCCAATGGGTCTGTGAGAGGAGTAGCCTCTTCTAGCTCTGTGACCTAAGACAATAGACTAAGTAAGAATATGAGATGCCATCCATCCTGCAGGTATGTTATTCCAGTGCTCATAGATGTGATTTCATCTTGTGGCAAAAAGATTCTGGTGATTATAGTCCAAATTTTTAACAATATTGGCTACTTACTGTAGAGTGTTTAAATGGATAGAACCATAGCATTGTGTAATTCACCTGGAGTAGCTATTTAATCTTTTTACATTTGAGAAAAGGCCAAATTGAACTATCAGATGGAGAAATGATATACTTGCCCCTGTATTTATTGTGTCTAATTTAATAAGTTTCAATTCTAGAATGCTTTGTTTTAACTTACATTGGGTCATCTTAACTATTTTAACTGGTGGCAGGGGTCTGTGGGTTCCTATCTTGTCAAGCCCATTTGTAAGTGCCAAAGATTCAATTTAATTTTAATGTAATCATTAAGTCAGAGCAACAGAGCTTGCTCCAAGATGTTTTAGAGCAATGGGTGCTATCATTCTGGAAAATTTAGGAAATGTAGTAAGGCATACTTATTTGCCCTCTATTTTATATTTAGTAGTCCCCCTAAGATTACAGGGGAGACTATGTTCAAATTTAGTAGGATCCCCAGTTCCAGTATTGATTTAGTCAATGAAGCCTTGCTAATTGGTGTATTTCAGCAGTTGTTGAAGTTAATTTAGAGCCTATATTGTAAATATGTAAGAGCAAAGCTTCACCTTTTATCTTTTTGTTTGTCAGAACCAGTTGAGACTTGGGAGTTTTGCTTTAACTAGGGTGCCTGGAGAAGGTCTAAGTCTCAGTCTATAATGCTTAGGATTGTAAAACTTATGTCATTGAAGATGTACAATCTACAAGTTACTTAACAAAAATGCATAGTAGCAAGGGAAGCCTATATTGTTAGGGGAATATTTTGGCCCTATTTGTTAGAACTCTTTAAAGAATAAGTTTGTCACATTAGATGCATTATTTCTTCTAACTGCAGATAACATGGCTGGAAAGTTGGTTTTGTGTAAGGAAGTTGATTTCAAGTCATGGGCAAAAGATTACTCATGAATTTAGAATCATTCAGTCATACAAATCTTCTATTTTATGTCCACATGTTGTTATGGGCCTTATTTAAGATTACTCATAATAACAAATCAAAGAAAACACAGACACCCTATATTACAGTATACAAGACTCATTCCATTTAAGTAGTACATTAATATTTCCTTTGAAGACACAGCAGATCCATCATCATAAATTTGTATATTCTTTATATAACATTGGGTTTTTTATGGGGATTTTATTGACTTTAACATTTTTGTAATAGTAGCCATTTTTAACTCCATATATTCAATCATATTGATTTTTCTCAACCCAGCACTATTGCTACAGCAGCATTCCATTTAAAAATTGTAGACTAGAGCAGTTGTCTACTGGCAATTTTTATGGATCATACATAGAAATTTGAATTCATGGAACAGCAGAATACTATAAGCATCAGGATTTTTATTTAATACTGGTTTCAATTTTTAAATGCTCATTGTGTTTGCTTATCATTAAGAAATATTCTTAAACCAGTCAGCATTCATAGAAAAGTTAAGATGGGAAAGTATTTTTTGCATAGAAATATAAACCTGTTGTCCAATGAAAATTAGTATTAAAGATAAATAAATATCAGTGGAGTTATATTTCATCAAGTAAGATAAATAAATGCATTGTATTTGAATTAGCCATATCTTTCTATTATTCTACTCACCTACCTACCTATCTAGTATATATAACAACTGAATTATAAAAGAGCATAAACAAAAAGCTCAAATGAAAAGAAAAACAAATAAAAAATAAAATCACTGAAAATCAAAAGAATGCAAATGAAAACAATAAAACCATATGAAATCTTCTGTCTATTAAATAAAAATATTTAAATGACAAGTGTTATTGCAGCTGCAAAAACCATTAGTATAACTGTATTAAAAATAGTTCATTCTCAATCTTATTCCACAAAATACTTAAGACCATTTCTAAAAATACATAACATAGTAAAAACAAATACAGTCCTGTGTCACATAATGACGTTTCAGTCAATGACAGACTGTATGTACAATGGTGGTGTCATAGGATTATAATGGAGTTACAAAAATTTCCTATTGTCTAGCATTTACTGTATTGTACTTCTTATCAATATTTTAGAATGTACTCCTTCTACTTATTTTTTTTAAAAAAAAGTTGCTACCAATAAAACAGTTTCAGGCAGGTCCTGAGGAGGTATCCAGAAGAAGGCATTGTTATCATAGCTGAGAGCTCCATACGCGTTATTGTCCCTGAAGATTTTCCAGTGGAACAAGATGTGGAGGTCGAAAACAGCGATATTAATAATCCTGATTTTGAGTAGGCCTACACTGATGTTTGTATCTGTGTCTTCATTTTCGTAAAAAAAAAAAAAAAAAAGAAAGAAAGAAAGAAAGAAAAAGTATAAAAACCAAAACAAAAAAATTAAAAATAGATAAAAGTTTATAGAATATGAGCATGAAGAAAAAAATTTTGTATACCTGTACTATGTGTTTGAATTTTAAGCTATGTGTGACTACAAAAGAGGCAAATAGTTTTAAAAATTAAAAGTTTATCAAGTAAAAAATTACAGTAAGCTATGGTTAATTTATTATTGAAGAAACAGCTATTTTATATAAATTTAGTGTAGTTCAAGTGTACAGTGTTTAGCAAGTCCACAGTAGTGCACGATAATGTTCCAAGCCTTCGCATTCACTCACAACTCACTCGCTGACTCGCCCAGAGCAACTTCAAGTCCTGCAAGTTGCATTCATGGTCAGTTCTCTTTACAGGTATACTATTTCAATCTTCTGTGACATATTTTTATGGTTCCTTCCTTATATTTTAGATATGTTTGGATATACAAATACACAGTATTCTATACAGTAAAGTGCCCTATGGATTTGTAGCCTAGCAGCAATAGGCTATACCATATAGCCCAGGCATATAGTAGATTATACCATCTGGATTGGTGTAAGTGCATTTTATGATGTTCACACAATGACAAATTGCCTAAGGATGCATTTCTCAAAATATATATTTCCATTAAGTGACATACGACTATAAATTGTTTTGAAAGTTGGACAAAGGGAATATATGGATAGAGAAAAGAAACAATAGAAATACTGGCATGTAAAATTGCACCATGTAATTTCATTTATATGTATTAGAGGTGACCAAAAAATTTGGCTCAAATTTCTTAGTGAGGAAAAAAAAAGGAAAAAGAAGCCTAGCTAAAGTAATTAAAATGTCCAAACATAAAATCAAAACATTAATCAAGATAATTCTTCCTGACACTAGACTAAAGGGAAAAGGCAAATTTCAGATGTCTCCTGAAGAGTATACTAGAGGATTGTACTAGTATATTATCAACTACATCTGTACCATAACTATAATTTTGATTCTCATAAGTTCTGATTCTCATAAAACTATTTGTCATAGCCTTTATCACTGCAAGCATATCACTAATCAGGCATATCACAAATCAGTGAATTCTAAAAGAAGCCAAATTAAAGCTGTTTCATAGACAAATTTCATATTAATCCCAGGGATAATATTTAAAATATCTAAATAAATGTATATACTGCAGGCATATACCCCTTATACAATGTTCCTAAAAGCTTAGGAGCAGCTCACTTAAAATTGACAAAGAGTAATTAATCTTCCTTTATGTCTGCCAAAATAATTTCACTAATATGCTAGCATAACAAATTATTTCCTTTGGGAATTCAACTAGCTACATTCCAAAAGATGAAACTTAATCTTCTGGAGGCACCCTACAAAAAATTCATCTGGTAGGAAAGAAAATCTCCACTGGCCAGCATGAGAAGGTTGGCACCAGGAAGAACTATGAGAACTTAAAGGTCTATTGGAGTCCACCTTGACTATTCCAGGTACATTATACCTCTTCAATATATCAGTAATGAGCAAAAGCTCATAGATGAATTGAGCAGATAATGTCATCTACATAAGCAGATAAAAGTATCAGCTCATTTCTAGGCTAAAAGGATAAGATAGATTAGTACTTTGGCTAAGCATGTGTTGATATATATGACACTTGTAGATAATATTATTGTTACCTCCTCAAAGAGTTTTTATCTTAATGTTTGATAGAAGAAGCTGCTCCCAAATACAAACATATTTTTTTCTTACAAAAATTCTGGTTACTATAAGTCAGTAATTTGAAGAAAGAGCTTCAGTGAAAGCTTACTGATTAACTTTCATGACTGTAGAAGTTGATATTTTAATGATGTGTTTACAAAAATTGGGGCCAAATCGCCAAAGTATTAGCACCTGCTATGGGTAGGTGAGGATCAATGCCTAGAAGTAGGTTTAAGGTTTTTGAAAAGGGTTATGATGCTCTTTGGAAGTCATTTCATAGTGACATGGTTGTGACACATCTAGTGCTTCCTTTTTAGGAAGGTTAGGAAGGAAGGTCCAAGAACTTGAAGCTCAGTTAGGCCTATCAACAAACATAATTCACAAGCTAATATATCCCATCACTTTAGAGTGAGCTCTGACAACTTTGCAATATAAGGTAGATTCTCATTATGAAAAGCAAATATTCTTACTTTTATTTTCTCTTCTAGCAATGTCTCCCATTATTTTTCACTTAAGAATCAAAGTTAATTTCTAACTAGTCTCTCCCTTCCAATCTATTATTTGTACTGTTGTTAAAAATCTTTTTTTCTCCATAGTCCAAGGGTGACACAGAAAGTGAGATGATTTTATTCCTCTTATATTCTCATGTGTATTTAATGTGAAAAGGGCTTTTATATTTTAAATTTTCTTTACTAAAATGATTTATCGAATATTAACTCTAGAAATACAGAGACTGTTGCTATTTCTACTCTTTCAAATATATTCTGGTAAAAGTCAGTAGCATGTCCTTTAAGTATAGTCCTGGGGATTGTATTGTAATATCAAGTAAAGAGTAGAACTTTAATGTACCCAAAATTTGATTTTTGTTGTGAGGACATCTACCTTTTTCTGAACTACTATAACATGTTCAGCAAAATTTAGCAGTATAATATTTAGATGATTTCAAGAACTCCTTTGCTATTGACATTTTGTAGTAACACTGATATCATGTTCAGATTGCATAAGAAAATCAATTACAATTTATATGTCTCACAAAAAATAATAAGATCATAAAATTAAACATGTTAACCTGCTAATAAATTTCAATAGATATGTGACATTTGTCCTCTAACAAATGACACATGCACTGTCAAAGAACATTTAACATTTCTTTGATTCACGTTTTCCAAATTGACTGTCCCCAGAATAGTGATAGTTTAAACTCCTATGCTATTTTCCGTGTCTCATTACCAACATCTCAAGTTTACAGCTGTTAGATTTCAGAATAACTTTTGATAATATTTTCAAATCAAGAATATTTATACAATTGCCTCCCAGTCATTTCCCATGGATAAGAGAAATTGGTTCCAGGACCTGTTGTGGATACCAAAATACACAGATGCTCAAGTACCTGATCTAAAATGGTGTAGCATTTGCATATAACCTACACATTTTCCAGTATACTTTAAGCCATCTCTAGATTACTTACAGTAATATTAACTAATACAATGTAAATGCCATGTAAATAGTTGTTATGCTATATTGTTTATAGAATAATGAGAAGAAAAATGTCTGTACATGTTCAGTAAAAACAGAACCAGCCATTAAAAAAAAAAAAAAAATGATCCACAGTTGGTTAAACCCATGGATACAGAACACATAGATACAAAGGCTGACTGTATTTCATTTTTTCTGAATTGATTTTAAAAACATCACTGCAATGCATTGCTTTCCCAGTCTAGCCTATGAGCATGAACAGGGTTCCCTTCTAACAACGCTTGAGAAAATAAAATTTGTTTTGAGTTTACTTTAAATACTTTCATCTACCTAAGCAAACAAAAATATCAATTCATTTTTAGACTATAAGTAAAGTTTCAATGGAGTTACATTAACAACAATAAACAGTATATTGGGAGCTCCTATCTCCACCAAAAATTTCTGGAAATCTAAGTAAGCTATTGAAAGTTTTTCCATCCAGTTATTTTTGGCAGTCCCAACATGGTGTCTCATATTTGTTACCAATAACTTCTCCATTAAATAGTGTTATATGCAAATTCTGCTCTTTTGTTCTGACTGTTGTAAAGATACACTTTCTGTAGAACCGTCAATCGAGAGAGGAGACAGTCAATTCAGATACTGCTTCCACCGCCTTTAGCCACCCAAATCTCATGTCGAATTATAAATCCCAGTGTTGGGGAGGGACCTGGTGAGAGGTGATTGGATCATGGGAGCTTAAATTGGATCATGGGAACTTATTTCTCCTTTGCTGTTCTCATGATAGTGAGTGAGTTATCATGAGATCTGGTTGTTTAAAAGTGTGTACTTCCCCCTTTGCTCTCTCTCTCTCTCTCTCTCTCTCTTTCTCTCCTGCCATCATGTTCACCTTTTCATCATGATTGTAAATTTTCTGAGGCCCCCACAGCCATGTTTCCTGTACAGTCTGTGGAAATGTGAGTCAATTAAACCTCTTTTCTTCATAAATTACCCAGTTTCAGGCAGTTCTTTACAGCAATGTAAGAATGGACTAATACAATGCTAGCACATGAAAATGAGGTAGTATATTTCAAGACACAGTAGGAACCTTAAACCAATGGTGACTATATTGTTCTGTGTGACCACTAGGAAGACTGAATGGGTTCAGGGACCACTGGGTAAAAAGCAGGGTTTGCCTTGCTTACCATCAATCATAATGCTGTGCTTGGGGAATTGTGCTTTCTGTCCTCACAAGACTCAGTATCTAGAGTCTTGAGTTCTACAAAATAGACATATCCACTGAGAGATAAGAGAATCTGTAAGCTTACAGCTGTTGCAGCCCCCTGTTCTCATTGGGTTCCTTGCTCCAGTAGACCAGCAAGCAGGAGTAAATGGCCCTGATCATTAAGGGAAAGTAGGCTGCCATGACATAAATGGGGCAAGGAGAGTTTGGAACTCTGGTGATCTTCCTACATATCTCTTCATATCCTCAACCTGAATTAAGTCAAAAAGGAATAAGAAGAGCAACCAAGGCCTGATAATGGCTTTGTAAGACTGAGTTTAGTCTCTATTCACATGATTATATGGATCGCACACCATGTAAACCACTAAGACCTGCAAAAGTGCTAGCTGAAAGGGAGGGCAATCTAGAAAGAATTTTGAAGGAGAGAGAGAATGAGCATTACTTAGAGCCCCCAGAACAATTACAGCATCTCCCAATTCATGTCTTATAAGTTTTCTCAGAAATTTTGACCAACCGAAATCCCCCAAAACTGTGCCTGTCCGCAGTAAATGTAGTGTTAGACCTAAACGGATCTACGCATTGTGTGTATGAATTATAGTGGATTTTATTGGTAACCTCCTATAATCCCTTTATCATACAATGTCACCACACCCCAACTGCTGAGCAATTGAGTTCCCAAGGCTCAGACCTCTCCCATTCTCTAGAGAATATCCCAACCGAAGAAGATCCCTTGTACCTCCCACCCACCTACTGAGGTTGCAATTTGCAGTCAAGGACTGGCAGACTGAAAATGTAGAGTTTCTCTTGGAAGCAGACTGAAGCAAATCTCTAGCTGAGACCACATCTTTGCCTTACTGTTTTCCCTGCTCTGCACTGCTTCCTCATTCTTTCTCCTGAGAGCACTCTTCCAATATATTGCACAAACCTATTTCAGACTACATTCAGAGAACTCAGCCTAAAAACATGGAGAAATACTATTTCCACATTTATATAACCCTGAGCCATTCACACAATATTGATGTCTGGAAAAATTGGTAAAACTATATAAAGTAAAGTAGTTTAAGTTCTACCTTTTTTTTTTTTAAATCTCCCCCACCCGGCCACCCCTAGTTCTAACGTTTTAAACTCTGTATTTTCTTTCTTTAGAAGTTATCCTACAAAAATAATCATGCAAAATTTGAAAGAAACAAATGCATAAATGATTCTTATAGCTTTGTATATAGTGGCAACAATACTGAATGTTCATCAGTATGGGAATGGATTAAATAAATTACAAAACATCCATACATTTAACATCAATGAAACAGAATTAAGTAGACTCATTTATTCTAACACAGAAACATGTCCAACATATGGTAGAAGTAAATCAAAGAGCCTAAGTAGATGTACTTTCATGTCAGCAGAACTGAGTTCTTTTGCAGACTCTGCTTCTTACTGCATGATGGTGAGAAAGGTACTTAACCTATCTAAACCTGCATCTCATTTTCTTCATTTTTAAAATTGTTTTTTAATAAGATGTCACATGCAAAGCACTTAGCACATAATTAATAGTCAATATAAATTAGCTGTTCTTTTGTTGTTATATTTTAAGTTAAAGTGTTAAGTGTGAGAACACTGTAATTCATTGAATGTTTTTGGAGTACGGCATAGCATCTTACAATGTAGTTCAGATAGTATTGAAGTTAAAAGAGGACCTTGTTTTCAGATTCCCCACGCTAATCTCTTGTTACATCTCTAACTAGCGTTTAACCTTGGGAACATTTCTTAAACATTTTAAGCTTCAATTTTCTTATTAACAAAATGAATACAATAAGAATTCTTATTTGGGAGGGGTTATTACCCAATAGGCTTACATGAGATAAAAATTATAATAGCTAATGCTTACTGAGTGGCAGATATCATTCTAAATGTTTTACAAGTACATTTCCTCTTTACCTCACTATAGCTCTCAGAGGTGGACATTGTTATAACTACTATTTTACAGATGAAAAATCAAAAGCATAAAATAGTTAACCTTCCAACAGTCATATAGCTAGTCCAAGGTGAATCAGAATTTGAATTCAAGCTGTCCAATTTCACAGGCTAGAACCATAACCACTTTGATATAATGTGATTCCTGACACTTACTAAGGGTTCAAGAAAGTGTTGATACAATATTTGCATAATATATATGTATGCACGCGTGTGTTTACACACACACATATATACACTGACACATGTGTGTGTTTGATTATTCAGAAAAAATCAAATGGAATGAGTTTAATCAATTGTTATTATTACATGTGAATATGTTTCAAGGACATTGGGGGGCTCTTAACTTTTCAATCAAAAAATGAGCAGATATTCTTTTGAAACAAGAATGAGAATATAGTTTAAACATTAAGAAAATTATATCAGTTGACTCCTAAAAATAGATCCAATTAAGTTAAAATTAATACAGTTAATAATAACCAATTATAATTAAAAGTTCAGGAACGACAGGGAGGTAGGAAATGTGGAAAAATCAGATATCTAACCATAGTTCACTACTGATAGAATGCATTTATTAGGTTGGGACAAAATTTAGGTGGTGGCGAGTCACTGGTGTTTTTCAATTAGACAGTTCATCCCCCAGCTGAAGTTGTGTATATCATTACCTGACTCTACTTGGGGCACACTCTCTCCAAGACCCCAGCTAAGCAATACAAACAATGACGATGAACAGGTTCTCCCAGACTCCCTTTGACCCCACTTCAAAAATGTGCAGAGGCCGGACATTGTGGCTCACACTTGTAATCCCAGCACTTTGGGAAGCCGAGGTGGGTGGACCACGAGGTTGGGAGTTTGAGACCAGCCTGACCAACATGGCGAAACCCTGTCTCTACTAAAAATACAAAAATTAGCTGGGTGTGATGGCGGGCACCTGGGCACCTGTAATCCCACCTACATAAGAGGCTGAGGCAGGAGAATTGCTTGAACCCGGGAGGCGGAGTTTGCAGCGAGCAGAGATCATGCCACTGCACTCCAGCCTGGGTGACAGAGAGAGACTCCTTCTAAAAAAAAAAAAAAAAAAGTGCAGAACATTTGAGTAAAAAGGTGTCATTAATCTAGGATGTTCATGAGTTGTTTGACAAAAAAGTTGGAAAAAATTTCCTTTCACAATCAAAGTCAGACTTTTATTAACTTATTGTGTCAAATTAACATGTTTAAAATGACTTTAGAGAGCCCCTGCTTTGAGTTTATGAAAATAAACATATAAACTATTGAAGGAAAATAGAATGAGTGAGAAAATCAGACAGTAACTTAATATAATCTAGACAACAAAGAGAAGGCATGTGTATGGTATTGGTTTGGAGTGGCTGTTGATAACTGTAGATGGCATGACACAAATAATCAAGTTACATTTTATGGTAGGCATATTTCTAACAGCTTAAGCTTATACATCATTGAATATTCCATTAGAAAACATATTGTGCAAAGTGATTCCAAATGAGTTTCATTAGCACAGAGAAATAGAGGCTACAGAAATAGAAAACATATTCTATAAAGTTCCAAAAGGGACCATTCCCAAGTATCCCTTACTTCCTTTATTGAGGGGTTAAAATAGTCTAAGCATGTTTTAATTCTTCTGGAGAACACATCTGCGCACTAGGCTCTTTTTGGTTAAAATGCATTTTTGATGTCTTATAGAACTGGCTTGTTCTGGCTTAAGTCTTGGTATACAGAGTGAAATATGGGATAAAAACATGGACACAGGAATCAAAGTGTCTGGGGCACACATTCTGCATTTATATCAGCCCAACTATATGCCTTGGGAAATTTACTGAATTTCTCTGAACCTGATCCTCATTTGGCAAAAATAATCTTACAGGGTTTTATGGTAGAATTACTAAGACAATATACATGAGAAAATGGCATACAGTAAGTGATTATACATTATAATGGTTATTATTTTCCTATATCCCTACACAGATCATATCTCAGCCTATTTATGAAAATCACAGTTTCCCAGTTCTCACTGTAGTGAAACAGCCAGATCTCAAATGAACAACCACATTGTGTAGATAATGGAATCATTAAGCAGCCAAAGGAGGAGTTAGAAGAGAGAGAAAAGAGAAGTTATACGGGAAGAACAAGAGGCAATTCATTATTTCTGACGCTTGGATTACATTTCTCTTCTTTGGACATGAAAAGTTATGAGAATAGAGAGGAAAAAAGCTATTGTTTCTGTGCTTGTCATTTTATTTTCAGTTTGAATCAGGTGCACCCAAGAGGCAAGGCCTGTCAGAATCAACTCCTGTATTAGGTGGTTCCAATAAGCCAATACCTATTTATTCAATTGAAAAGAAGACCTGGTATGTTGACGCAGCCAGCTTCAAAGCAAGCCAAAAGCTAAGTGCAGGGAGATGCAAGCTGTTCAGTGGAGAAGAACACAAAAGCTTCCAATAAAGGGAAGTACTTTCAAGGTAGAATGCACCTTAACTGATAGAGTGTCAAGGGTTTATTCATCGTTCAGAAATAAAATCTCTTCAGTCTCCATCAATATCTGAGGTTTGATGAGTTTAATTTAAGGAAACATTTTAATAAGTATTGATACAAGTTGGTTTTCTCTAAAAAGGTAATCTTTATCATTGTCAGTTTCCTATTTAGAGAGAACTAAGTTCTTTTCTGCCGCCTACTAGTAGTATAATATTAGAAAAGCCACTGTATCTGGTATTCATTCTTTTATTAATTCAACAAATACAAACTGTGTCTTTTAAAATGCCAAACATTACATAAGGCCCTAAAAATACAAAATTGTCTCCAACAAGATTGCTCTTCTCAGAAAAGTTTATTGTCTAGTGGGGAAAAATAGACATCTGAACATAAAATTTCAATCAAGTGAGAAAAGTGATGATACTGACATACACAAAATGGCACACTTTCTGAAGAGGTGTAACAGAGCCTTCGTGAAGATGGTTACAACTGAGCTCAGTCTTTAAGATAAGTGGCATTATTGAGATGTGAAAAACAATTCTCCTAAATGTGGCACTTTGGCTTGCTGAGTGCTTTGAAAATTGAAAGGCCTCAGAAATAAGTCTCAAAACCAAGGTTTCTCTCTGACTTTCCCCTACCTGCCTCTCTCTCATCCTCTTTCCCAAAGCACTGGGAGGGACTCTCTCAGGAATTTCCTTACCTAAGAAAGCTTCTTTCCAAAAGAAATGCAATAGTCTAAAACCCTCCCTCCTCATCTGTTGTCCCAGCTACTCAGGAGGCTGAGGCAAGAGAATCACTTGAACCTGGGAGATGGAGGTTGCAGTGAGTCAAGACTGCGTCACTGCACTCTAGCCTGGGCGACAGAGTGAGACTCCGTTTAAAAAAAAAAAAAAAAAAGGAAAAAAAAAAAAAAAAAAAGACCCCCCCCCCCCCTTAGTAAGTTCATTAAATAACCAAGACAGATGAAACACTGGAGAAGAGACAAGACTGGGAGTCATCGCTATGCCCAGAAAGACCTCATTTATTCTTATCAGGGCAGCCCTGAGAGTTCACCCGGGGGACTTCGTCTGCATAATAAGACAAATTTTGTTCCTGTGCAATCCTGCTACTCATCTTGTCCTATCCAGCTTCCAAAGAGAACCATTTACAAAATAATGTCTGCCCTCTGGGTTATAATACATCTCTCCCTTCTAAAGAAAGTATTTTCACAGTAACCTTCAGGCTGCTGTGCTCTTCCAGTCTCATACCTTTTGTAGGGCTTCTGTGTTTATGTGTGTTAAACAAATTCTGTATATCTTTTTCCCTTATTAATTTTTCTTTTGTCAGTTTATTTTTAATGAGCCTTCAGTGGACAGAGAGGAAGCTCTTCCTCCACCCCTAAAGCATTTTCCAGATTGAAAAAAGCAAAACGGCTGTTACAGAGTCTCCTCGGATCTGGGAAAACACACTCTGTTTCTCTACTGATACACTTTCACAACACAAAACACTGCTGTGATGGATACGTGGGTTTTTTGGACACTAAGCAATTCTCAAACTCTCTGGACACCAGTAGGATGTCCTTTAATTCAATTCAATTCTGACACTATCTACCTGGAGATAGCATCAGATCCTACAGGTTCAGGGCTCAGTTCCATAAGACTGCCCCCACTTCAGATGCCAATCACAAGTCCCAGGTTGTCATTTGTGCTTCTCACTGACCAACTATAAATCAGGGTTTCCATGACCCCCTCCTCAGATTGTATTAATTTGCTAGAGTGGCTCACAGAACTTGGGAAAATGATTTCTTTACATTTATCAATTTATTATAAAGGATAATACAAAGGAAAAAGATGACAGATGAACAGCTAAATGGAAACAATAAATAGGGCCAGGTAAATGGGAAGGAGTGCAGAGCTTCCATGCCCTCTCTAGGCATGCAATGCTCCTCCTAGTGCCTCCCTGTGTGCAGCAATCCACAAGCTCATTCCACCTCGTTGCTCAAGAGTTTTTATAGAGCTTAGTCTCCATCACCCTTCTGTCATCCCCTTCCCAGGGGTTAGGGGGAGGGCTGAACACTGTAACACTCTAATCACCAGCCCCATCCTGAGGTTATCTAGGGGCCTCACCCTAGGTCATATCCTTACCATTAACTTAGATGTGATTTTAAAAAGGGGGGGATTATTATAACAAAAGACACTCCTATCGCTCAGGAAATTCCAAAGGTTTTAGAGCTCTGTGACGGGAAGTGGGGATAATATATTTTGTATTTCATAAACCATGAAACGGTATTGACTGTTTTAGCTCATGTAACATATGTCAAGTACTGAGATAAATACTTTATGCATTAACAAATTTAAGCATCAAACAATTGTCCTGGATAACTTTTGCTATTATTTAGTTAAAGGGTACCTTCTTTGTGCAGGCACTGGGCTGAGGTGAACCCTTCAAATAAAAGAGGACATTGTTACAAAACAATGAGGCAGAAGAAGTGGGTACTGAGAGGAGAAGTAACTATTGGCAATTAATTGATGCCAGTAAATGAAGGATGAGAGATGGAGTAATAAAGGTAACTGATGGTTTCCACCTTATTCTGATGCAGAAAAAAAGTATGAAGATAATGGACGGTTTTTGCTTTAAAAAATTGAGTATATGTGATGATGTAATATGAAGCAGGAAAAACATTTGGAAGAACAATTTAATGGGGGAAAAAGGTGAATTTATCATGGAATCTTCAGTTTTGTCTATGAAAATAAGATATATAAATATTTGCCTGAGTACCTCTCAGTTTAGTTAAGAACACCAAATTATATAGTGATGCTTATAACTCTAAACTATTCTGCAGATTTTAAAACAATCTTACTCCAAATGAATGAAAATGCACAATGATGTGAACTCATTTAGTTTGTACACTTGAGAAATTCTGAGGGTGCTTCAGGAAGCAAATGGCTACTCCAGCACATCTGGCACAGAACAGATAATTAATACGTATTTGTTGAGTGAAATAATAAAATAATTAATGCACAGATTCATGGCAATATTATTTATTATTAAATTTACATACAGCACAAATGAGAGAAAGCAGAACTGCATTAATGCTAAAGATAGTTGAATTGATAAACATTAATTTCTTAGGCTTGTAGAGTCTTACCCTTGGAAATAGTTCATAAAAGGAGAAATGGTTTTTACAAGACAAATTACTGCTTTCTAACTTAGATCATTTATAGCAGGCTCATACACGAAGTTCAGTAGAAATAGGAATGAGGGAGCAGTGTTTTATCTCAGAAAAACAATCCTTAAAATTCTAATGAGTACATATACTATCTCTCCTTCGGTTGTTCAAAGCATCTATTTATCCTTAGGCATGTGGTTGTTCTCTGTGATTTTATCAGTAATTCTCCAATTTAATTTTGTTTTCATTCACTATTTTTCAAACCCTAGATAAGATTCTCCACCTATTTTAATAAAAAGATTAATGTTGACTTTACTCTTTTGTCAAAAGTTCTACTTAGATTCAAAGTTAGCAAAATCATTTTCTTAAATTGTATTTTTATTCTTAATCTCGTGACCACACCATCTCATGAAATGTGATTTTCCCCTCCATTCTCCTTTCATATGTTTGCCGTTATAGTATCTGTCTTAGTTCGATAGGGCTGCCTTAACAAAATACCACAGACTGGGTGTCTTATAAACCATGGAAATTTATTTCTCATAGTTCTGAAGGCTGGGATGTCCAAGATCCAGGAACCTGAAGATTCCATGTCTGATGAGGGCCCGCTTCCTGGCTCATAGATGACCATCTCTTTCCCTATGAGTTCACATGACAGAAAGGGTAAGAGAGTTGTCTGGGTTCTCTTTAATACAGTCACTAATCACATTCTTGAGACTTCTGCTCTCATTACATAATCACTTCTCCAAGGTCCCACCCCTAATGCCATCACTGGTGAACATGTTTCAACATATGAATTTTGGAGGGGACACAAACGTTTTGGTCTATAGCAGCATCTATTAGTGTCATTTGCAATCAGTACCTCAAATTATTCTGTAGATAAGCTGAACCTTCCATGTTCTATCACTGCTTGTGTTTTTACCTATTATTTGCTTTTTTGTTTATGTAATAATCTTTGTTTTATTGCATTCTTAATAAAAAAATTATTTACAATAGAAAATTATAATTTTTTACTATCTACATAATCTTGCCAACATATTTTTATTGTATTTTCTCAATAAAAATGTCATATACCCATTTAATTACCCATATATTTTAATTTCAAAACAAAAACAAAATTATTTGAATTATTTGATTAAATCATTGGAACTATAACAGGTCCTGTTAAATTATAGCCACATAATAAATCATAAAAATGAATTACTATGTGGACATTAATCAACATTGACTGCCTGTTTTGTCTGGTACCTGAGCTAAGTATTAGTAACGTAATAGTCAATAAGGAAAGCAAGATTCTTATTCTGAAAACCAATATAGCTTAGGAAAAAAATAAATATAATATGAACATTTATATTAATATTTATAATATTAATATTTATGAGAAAGAAATATAGTATGAAAGTGTCATTTAATAAAACTGTAATAGCAAGGAGTAATCATGGGATAGGATATAAGTACACACTACATATGTATGTGTATATGTGTATATATGCATATAGACATGAACATACATGTATATGAATACTCATGGACATATATTTAAATAAACACAACTATTATAATTTGGCCAGGCACAGTGGGTCACGCTTGTAATCCCAGCACTTTGGGAGGCCAAGACGGGCAGATCACCTGAGGTTGGGAGTTTGAGGCCAGCCTGACCAACATGGAGTAACCCCATCTCTACTAAAAATACAAAATTAGCTGGGCATGGTGGCACATGCCTGTAATACCAGCTAATCAGGAGGCTGACGCAGGAGAATTGCTTGAACCTGGGAGGCAGAGGTTGCAGTGAGCTGAGATCGTGCCACTGCTCTCCAGCCTGGTCAACAAGAGCGAAACTCTGTCTCAAGAAAAAAAACACAATAAAAACTATTATAATTGTATCACTTTATCACTGTCACTCTATGAAGTTAAATTCAATATAATGGCTTACATGTTTTCAAAATAAAGATATACTGGGAAAACTCCCTGACAGAGCTGAGAACCACCCTCCAAAAACATAGAGCAAACTCAGAACAAAGAAAGGGGCAGACCACTCCAGATTAGTAAGTAGTCAAAGATTTATTCAAAGGAAATTAATTGTATTAGGCCATTTTGGTGTTACTGTAAAGGAATACTTGAGACTGGGTAATTTATAAAGAAAAGAGGTTTATCTGACTCACAGTTCTGCAAGGCGTTTAGGAAGCATGGTGCGGCGTGTTTCTGATGAGGCCCTTAGGAAGCTTACCATCATGGGGGAAGGTGATGGGGAAGCAAGTGCATCACATGATGAGAGCAGGAGTAAGGCACAGAGTAGTGGAGGTCCACACACTGTTAAAAACAGATCTCACGCGAAATCACTCATCACCAAGGACATGGCACTAAGCTATTCATGAAGGAACCACCCCCATGATCCAAACACCTAACACCAGGCCCTACCTCCAACACTGGGGATTACATTTCAACATGAGATATGGAGGGGACAAATATCCAAACCGTTTCAATGATATAAATGGCAGTCTTGGGCAGCAGCAAGATGAATTAGATCTCTGTGCTTGCAATGCACACCTGTCTAGACTTTATGCCATGAGAAGGAGAAAAAGTCACTGATGGTGTGTTAAGCAATCTGATTGCTTTCTTAACCTAATTACTCTCTGCTTAACGGGACTATTTGGGTACCCTACAATCTGGTCAACATTCCTAAGGGGAAAAGAGATGTTCTGTGCAGCAGCAGTTATCTTGGTATTCCTGTCACTGGGTCCTGCAACTCACTTCATTTCACAGTTGCCTTCCCAGAGTACATTTTCATAATAAGATATTCTCTGCACTGATAGTAAGTCATTTTTAAAATTAGCAATGTGTTTTTAAATTCCTAAACAGATTGCAAGTACTTGCATTAATTCAGTAACACTACATATTTTGTAACACATAAGAAAGGGACATATTGTTATAATTGAGGAGTAATATAGATACACCTCTTTCAAAGTGGTTGTTCTATTTGAAAACACACATTATTACAAGTATTGAAAAGCATATGCAAACCACCGTCATTTTCCTGGAGCATAAAATATAATCATATGTAAGAATGTTCATATATTACACTCATTGAATTATGGTAAGTGATAAATATTTTACAGGCACACCTCAGACATATTGTGGGTTTAGTTCAAGACAACCAGAATAAAGTTAATATTGGGACAAAGTGAGTCACACAAAATATTTGGTTTCCCAGTGCATATGAAAGTTATAGTTATACTAGTCTATTAAGTACACAATCGCATTATGTCTAAAAAAATGTACATACCTTAGTTTAATAATATACTCTTGTTTAAAAATGCTAAAGATCATCTGAGCATTCAGTGAGTCATAATTTTGTTGCTGATGGAGGGTCTTTCCTCCACGTTGATGGCTGCTGACTGATCAGGGTACTGGTTGCTGAAGGTTGGGGTGGCTGTGGCAATTTCTTAAAATGAGACAACAATAAATTTTGTTCCATTAAATGACTCTTTCATCTAGGTGGAGGGGAGAAATAAAATAACTTCTTTTCATAAAAGATTTCTCCATAGCATGTGATCAATGTATTTGATAGCATTTTTTACCCACAGAGAACTTCTTTCAAAATTAGAGTCAATCCTCTCAAATTCTGCCACTGCTTCATCAACTAAGTTTATGTAATATTCTAAATCCTGTGTTGTCATTGCAATACTGTTTACAGTATCTTGATCAGGAATAGATTCTATCTCAAGAAACCACTTTCTTTGTTCAGCCATAAGAAGCAACTCCTTATCCATTCAAATTTTATCATGAGATGGCAGTAATTCAGGTTCACTTTCAGCCTCCTAACTAGGACAAATTCTAGTTCTTTTGCTGTTTCCACCACACCTGCAGCTACTTCCTTCACTGAATTCTTTAACTCTTCAAAGTCATCCATGAAAATTGGAATCAACTTCTTCCAAACTCTTGTTAATGTTGATATTTTGAACCCCTCCCATGAATCATGAATATTTTTAATAGTATCTAGAATGGTGAATACTTTCCAGAAGGTTTTCAATTTATTTTGCACACATCCATCAGAGGAATCATTACTGATGGCAACTGTAGACTTAATAAGTGCATTTCTTAAATAATAAGACTTTAAAGTCAAAATATTCCTTGATCCCTGGGCTGCAGAGTGGATGTTGTGTTAGTAGGCATAAAAACAACATTCAGTTCCTTGTTCATCTCCGTCAGAGCACTTGGGTGAACATGTGCATTGTCAATGAACAGTAATATTTTGAAAGAAATCTTTTTTTCTGAACAGTGGGTTTCTAATGTGGGCTTAAAATATCCAATAAAATGCCATCCAGGCTTTGTTGTTCCATTTACAGAGCACGGGCAGAGTAGATTTAAAATAATTCTTAAGGACCTTAGGATTTTCAGAATGGTAAAAAAGCATTGACTTCAACATCAGGTCACTGGCTGCATTAGTTCCAAACAAGAGAGTCAGTCTGTCCTTTGAAGCTGTGATGCCAGATATTAACTTCACCTCTTTAGCAAGGAAAGTCCTGGATGGCATCTTCTTCCAATAGAAAGCTGTTTCATCTACATTGAAAATCTGTTGTTTAGTATAGACACCTTAATTAGCTTAGCTACTTAGCTAGACCTTTTGTATAACTTTTTTTAAACTTTTAAATTCAGGAGTATAAGGATGTTTGCTACATAGGTGAACTTGTATAACAGGGATTTATTGTAAAGATTATTTCATCACCCGGGTACTAAGTCTAGCACCCATTCATTACTTTTCCTGATCCTCTCCCTCCTCTCCCCCTCCACTCTCTGAAAGACCCCATTGTGTGTTGTTCCCCTCTATGTGTCCACGTGCTCTCATCACTTAGCTCCCACTTCTAAGTGAGAACATGTGGTGTTTGGTTTTCTGTTCCCGTGTTAATTTGCTAAGGACGATGGCCTCCAGCTCCATCCATGTCCCTGCAAAGGACATTATCTCATTCTTTTTTATGACTGCATAGAATTCCATGGTTCTGTCACCCAGGTTAAAATGCAGTGGCATGATCACAGCTCACTATAGCCTTAACCTTCCTGGGCTCAGGTGATTCTCCCACCTTACTTTCCTGAGGGAACCCAGAGGAGCCTCACTCCCAATACAGGCATGTGCCACCACACCAAGCTAATTTTTGTATTTTTTGTCGAGATGGGGTTTCACCACATTCCCTAGGCTGGTCTCAAATTCCTGGGCTCAGGAGATCTTCCTGTCTGTGACAGCCAAAGTGCTGTAATTCCAGACGTGAGTCACAGTTCATAGCCTCTTCTGGATAAACTGCAGCAGGTTCTACATCCAATGCTTGCTGCAGCTTCTACATCAACATTTGCTGCTTCACCTTGCACTTTTATGTTATGGAGATGGCTTCTTTTATGTTGTGGAGATGACTTCTTAAACCTCGTGAACCACCCTCTGCTGGCTTCCAGCTTTTCCTCTCTCAGCCTTTATAGAATTTAAGAGAGTTAGGGCTTTCTTCTGGATTAGGCTTTGGCTTAAGGGAATGCTGTGGCTAGTTGATTTTCTCTCCACACCACTCAAACTTTCTCCATCGGCAATAAGGCGGTTTCACATTTTTATTAATCATGTGCTTGCTAGAATAGCATTCTTAATTTCCTTCACAAACATCCCTTTATATTCACAACTTTGCTGACTATTTAAGACCCAGCTTTCACACTGTCTCAGCTTTTGATACACCTTCCTCACTAATCTTAATCACTGCTAACTTTTGATTGAAAGTGAAAGACATATGACTCTTCTCTTCACTTGAACACTTAGAAACCATTGTAGGATTGTCAATTGGTCTAATCTCAGTAATAGGGAGGTCTAAGGAGAGGAGAAATAAGTGGGGAAATGGCCAGTCAGTGGAGCAGTCAAAAGACATACGACATTTCTGGATTAAGTTTGTTGTTTTATATGGGCATTGTTTACGGTGCTCCAAAACAATTTTAATAGTAATGTCAAAGATCACTCATCAGAGATCACCACAAGGGTGATTATTCCACTGAGGTCAAACGATTATAATGATGATAATAATAATAAAACAGCTGAAATGTTGTAATAGTTACCAAAATGTGACACAGGGGCACAAAGAGAGCACATGTTGTTGGAAAATAGTGCTGATAGACTTGCTCAATGCAAGGTTACCACAAACTTTCAATTTGTAAAAAAAGCAGTATCTTCGAAGAGCAATAAATTAAAATGTAATAAAACAAAGTATGCCTATAATAACTTCATATTTAAAAGTATTTCAAATAATTTTTATTAAAACCTATGAAATGAAGCAAGATAGTGATCTAAATTATCTGATTATGAATTAAATATTTTTCAAGAAGTAGCTGCTGAAGGACTAAAACTGTTTCCTCTTTCCTTTGTATTTTCCCTCAGGGTCTAGTAAAGAATTGTGGAATCTTACTAAATATTCATGGTGGCGTCACTTCAAACTTAGTTTTTTTGTTGTTTTTTGTTTTTGAAACAGGGTCTTGCTCTATCACCCAGGCCAGAGTACAGTAATGCAATCATAGCTCACTGCAGCCTCTAACTCTTGGGCTCAAACAGTCCTTCCACCTCAACCTCCCAAGGAGCTGAGACCACACGCATATGCCACAATGCATGGCTAATTTTTAATATTTTTGTAAAGATAGGGTCGAGCTACGTTGCCCAGGTTGGTCTCAAACTCCTGTCCTCAAGCGATTCTCCTGCCTTGGCCTCCCAAGTGCTGGGATTACAAGCATGAGTCATGGCAGCCAGCCTCAAACATAGCTTTGATAAATGTCTGAATTAGATGTCTGCTGTCCCTCCCTTCCCTGAAATTATGTTTTGTCTTTAATATAGTGCTATATTTTCATTTTACTCCATAGAGAAATAGAAAGCACATAATGCCCTCTAAGTAACCTCTTGAATAATGCAACTTACACATCATTCATTTAGTGTTTAAGACAAAACTCTGAGATAAGTTCTCCTGGGGAAGAACTATTCCTAGATTAGCAGAAAATGAGTTGAAGCAGTCTCTGCACTTTTCTTCTATTTTTGTTTTAATTTTACTTGAATAGGACACTAGAGAAATTATTTTGTCACATTATTTTACATTTTTTTTCTTACTAGAGCATATATTTCATTTCTCTCAATCACCCGAGTGGAAAATAGCATAGTTAAAAAACTTCCTATTGAACACAAGTAATACTGATTTATTAAACCTGAGCTATTAAAAGTATTTTATAGTGCTGCATAGTGGTGATGCCAGGGAGGTCCAGGAAAAAAAAAAAAAAAAAAATCTTTGAATGTTTTCATGATATAATTGATTTTTGTAGCATTGACTAGGTCAGTTAATATCTATAATATATCCTAATAGGGTGAGTGAATAAAACACCCACTCTTAAATAATTTGAAATATTTGGCAATAAAAGGACTATGCCAATTTAGAAGTGAAGGCATGTCAAAAGATGTTATATATAATTCATTGTCAACTAAATGACAAATAAGAATTTCTTCAACATTTCAGATTAAAGAATCATGTTAGCTTTTCTGTAGTGTGAATACTGTTTGGAAGAACGTGAAAAAAGTGGATAGAAGGTACATGAAGGATGAAAAGACTCAGCAAACACTCAAAAGCAGGCAAATGAAAGCCAGATTCAGTGAAAATGATCATGTCACTTTGTCTGTCACAGAGGTGTGCTTAATAAAGAAGAGCCTGGCCAGGAATGAACAGAAAATATCTGAAACTTATAGCAATGAAAAGTGGATTTTTATCAGCCAGCAAATGAATACAGGTATCTCTGTGAAGGCTTTCCCAACTGCAAGTCACTTTGCTTCTTTTCCCTAAAACCAGAGAGAAAAGAAAACATAACTCTAGAAGTATACAGAAATAAATTATGTCTATGGTCTTTCACATAAAGTATTGTAATTCTATTCAGTAATTTAAATATTTACATAACTCTTCTGAAGTAGAGTAAAGCCCCATAAGCTTTGTAAACATAGTCTGGATGTTTAAAAATATTTTCTTATGTTTAATGTGTATGTCTACATATTAAATATGAATTTTGCTATATATATTTACTATATATGTGTGTATGTATATATATGTATTTTTCCTATTATGTTGTGTTGAGGAGCTTTAAAATGGAGATAGATAAGAAAATTGTGTAGTAAAAACTAAAAGTAAAACTCTGCCAGGATTTTTTTTAAGAGTTTGCAATTTCCTTGCTCTATGTTTCAATACAGTAATGGCACATAGAGGGAAAGGAAAAAAAGAAAAAATGTGTGATGCAAGAGAAGATCACAAACTTAAAAGTCAAATAGACCTATGTTGCAATAAGTGTAACTTTCTCCCTATGTGAGTTTTGAAAGCCATTTAAGATCTTTGACCTTTAGATTTCTTATCTATATAAAAAGGACAATTATTTCTATCTCAACTATTGATGTGTCTGGTTTCCTGCTTGGCACAGAGGCAGTGCTCAAAAAACATTAGCTCTTATCCCATGAACATCATTATTTTATTCATGGTAGATTTTCTGTTAGTCACAGAAAAGACAACGTCAGCAATTTTAAAAGTTCAATATAAGGTTATACTATGGTTCTTTTAAAATGTATTCTAATTAACAACATCATTAATTCTATACATCTTTTTTGCTGGGTTGAGGTTACTGTAGTCAGTATTAAACATTCAGTTAATATATGATTCAAAGTTCAGTTGCAGGGAAAAGAATCCACTTTATTTTGTGGTAGCAGAAAGGGCTTTTTGGTAGAGCATTAAATGCTTACAGAAGTTTAGGGAAGCTGAAGGAAGTGCCTCTAACCTGATCTCTTAGGAGCTATTACCAAAAATCTGTTCTAGAAGCGAGCAACCTAGATTGGTAAGAAAGCTCCACACTACCTCTGCTGTAATATTCATTAGCAAAATGGATGGCCCAAGCCCTTTGTTCCATAAAATTCCAAAGGCAAATTTGGTTTGTCTACAGGATTTGCCATACCTAGATAATATTTGAAATTCTAGGTTTAAAAAAGATTACATTTTTTTCTTAGATTTTGTGCCTCTTCTGCATAGAAATTTTTATAAAAAGCAGTTAAAATGGATCATTAATATATCAATACTGTATATATACTAGAGTCTAACACATTTTCTACTTAATAACCTATTTTCATTCTTAAATTTCTGAAAAATAAAAGTTGGTAACAATAGGTACCTACATAATAAATAAAAATATCCTTCATACCATTGAAATGTTACCCAAACATTACTGAAATGGGACATTCTGCATGATGTTTACTTTTTCTCCAGTTCTACAAAAATCCGATCATAATAGCCATTATGTTTAGCTAGGGGTAAATGTAAAACGAATATATCCTGTCTAAGGTAGTTGGACAAAGGGAGGGAAAAACAAAACAAATTTGGTGAATATGCAGGCACTGTAGACACATATGTGGGTAGCTTCTTCAGTCTCCATTTTTGTAAATGTTAATAAGCTAACAGATGTACAACTTGTTTCTTCCATCAGCCTTTCTATATTTCTTTTGTCCCTAGTGACAAGGTAAAGACTTGTCAGAATTCTTTACCTGTTGGAGTGACACAAAACTTTATTCCTACAGAATCCACCACTTGACTCTACTACATATATGTTGTTACTCCAGTCTTCCATGAACCAAATTCACTGAAAATGACAGTATGTGAAATACTTCTCCTTACTCCTATTGTGTTAGAACAAGCCCACTTGCTCATGATAATCACAACCTGTCATCCCAGGTGGCATAGTACTATCCCCAGTTTTTGACTAGTTGAACCAGCAGCATAAGCATCCCAAATGACCAGGTGATAATCTTAATGACAAGTCCAATGGGTCACCATTGGATCATCTGGTGGAAATATTTATCTAAGAACTCTAAACCAATAGAGCTTTGTGGTACAGAGATAAGAAGAAAATATAATATATTGTGAGTTAGTCATTAGGTGTGACATAAGGAATGTTAATAGATTGGTGTAAACGTCATTGTGGATTTTGCACCTTTGAAAGTTGGTGTTTGATATTGGAATACATTCTTAAATGTGGTTAAGTGATATATCATTTCAATGGACATTTCTCACTTTATGTTTTCTTGCTAATGATTTGTTACTTGCTGCTTATTTTATATTTATTTTAGACTATGGGAATCATGTTAGACCAAAATCAAATTAGAGTGACTTTCTTATCCAAGTTCAAAATGGCCCGTAAAGTAGTGGAAACACCTCAAAACGTCAACTATGCATTTGGCCCAAGAACTGCTAATGAACGTACACTGTAATGGTGGTTCAAGAAGATTTGCAAAGGAGATGAGAGCCTTGAAGATGAGGAGCATAGTGGTTGGCCATCAGAAGTTGACAATTACCAGTTGGGGGGCAATCATCTGATGATCCTTTGATAGCTACATGAGAAGTTGCCAAAGAACTCAATGTCAACCATTCTATGGTCATTTGGCATTTGAAGCAAATTGGAAAGGTGAAGAAGCTTGGTAAGTGAGTGCCTCATAAGCTGAACAAAAATCAAAAGAATTGTCATTTTGAAGGGTTGTTTTCTCTTAGTCTATGCAACAACAATAAACCATTTCTCAATCAGATTGTGATGTGTGATGAAAAGTGGATTTTATATGACAACTGGTGTTTGGACTGAGAAGCTCCAAAGCACTTCCCAAAGCCAAACTTGCACCAAGGAAAGCTCATGGTCACTGGTGGTCTGCTGCCAGTCTGATCAACTACAGCTTTCTGAATCCCAGTGAAAACATTATATCTGAGAATTATGCTCAGCAAATCATTGAGATGCACCAAAAACTGTAACACCTGCAGCTATCATTGGCCAACAGAATGGACCCAATTCTTCTCCATGACAACACCCCACTGCATGTTGCATAGCCAACATGTCCTTGAATGAATTTGGCTATGAAGTTTGGTCTCATCTGCCATATTTACCTGACCTCTCACCAACTGACTACCACTTCTTCAGGCATCTCAACCACTTTTTGCAGGGAAAATGCTTCCACAACCAGCAGGATGCAGAAAACACTTTCCAAGCGTTCATCGAATCCTGAAGCACAGATTTTTAAGCTGCAGGAATAAACACACTTATTTCTCATTGGGAAAAATGTGTTAATTATAATGCTTCCTATTTTGATTAATAAAGATATGTTTGAGCCTAGTTATAATGATTTAAAATTCACAATGTAAAACCACAATTATTTTTGCGTTAACCCAAGTCCACGTGGTTTGGCTATAGGAGAACTAGTCTAGCTTTGTATGTTGGTCCTAGATTTATAAAATATTATGTCTCTTCTATAATGCCATACTTTGGAAATGTTTTTTTCTAAATATGACAACACCAGGATCTTTAAGGGATCTAACCAGTTACTTGTCAGTGATAGAGTGAGATTGGTGAGTTCTATTGGTGTAAAGCAATTGCTCCACTTCTTTGGCTGGAAAACAAGTTTATTGTTCAGAAGCAGAATGTACTGATTTAATAAGGAATTCTATAGAGGTAGATGCACTGAGTTCGGAGACTTCTCGAGTGGTAATTTTACTTTTCCTGAATATTTTAGTACATTTCTACTTATAAAGATTATAATCTTTATATAAAATATAATATGTACTTTTAAAGATTATATTTATAAGAATAAACATTAGAGTAAGACATCAGTGGTCTGCCCCATCTATTTAAATGTAGTATTTCATGAACAATTGTGAGAAATTCTGGTTATTACTACTGTTACCTATTATGAAAACCATGATGCGCTTGCTTCTGGCCATTAAACATTTCCACCTAGCCTCTAAATGCTGAGAACTCATCATACTCATTAAAATCAAAAGGCATATTAATCAATCCTCATTATTATACTACAAAAAATAGTAAATAGTGTGCTATGGCTTTCCTTACCAATGAATTTCTCACAGTCTTAGTGAAAGGACTCTCAGTTCTCCAGGAGTCATAGCTAGCAGATATATAAATGGATTATACACAATTAGGCCACTTCAACACTGTTATCCCTTTGAGATATTAGGATACCCTTTTCTGTATTGTGTCATGGACATTTTGGAATCTCAACAATTTTGCATAGGCCGTCTTTGAGTCCATGTTTAAGAAACAAATCAAGGAAACAGAACAACTCTTGACTGGCTCAGTTACAAATAATACTCAGATCCCCTTATAAGTCCAGCCACGTAAATGTATTTATCTATAACTAAAACTGTGTTTTTGCCTCCTTCACCCACCACATTGGTAATTAATTCCCATACATTTTCCTCATTTCCATGATACGTTAGAAAAACTGTTAATTAACTATGATAAATAAATGTTATCCCAGATCATCCTAAGATTTCTCTCCACAAATATGCATACAGTGCAGTAGGTGACAGTGGTGGGTCTTAAGAATAGCCATGTCTTCAAGGTAGCCACAACATTATTCTAAGTCTTGAGGTAAATCAGAAATGATCTCATCATTCATGGAACAAAAACTAATAAATATAAACAGAAACTATGATAAGGCAACTTTCATCTCAGTAGCAATGGCTATGTAGCTTGAACTACTTTTGTTTTGAACTACTTAGATTTTGGGTGTTGTCAATGAAGCATAGATTAGCCCATTCTGAGTAACACATTGATTAACATGTGTATTAGGCCTTTGTCTACACAGAAAAAGGGATTACAATTTTTAGGACACTCACATTCTCTGTACCCGTGACAATGTTTTGAGCACTACTTTGAAACTTGGACTTGTTTCCTTTTCCAAATTCTCTAGAACAGCTGCTCATTCTAGAATTCACGCATTCTTCATTCTTGTCATAAGGGCTTTTAAAAGTACTTTTTAAAAAGGGCTTTTTAAAAGTTCAGCAGCTCACCAAATACTTGATTTCAATATACACTTTCTCCCAAGAGACTACAGTTAATCATTTAATGCTGTTTTGACATCTCATACAATGGAACAACAATGTTCTATACTCTGACATTAGCAGGATCCTCATTACCTTCAAACACAACCAAGTCAGATGCTAAATACCAGATGCCCATTTCCTTGAAGCTTTTTTTCAGGTGCCAATTACTCTCAGTTAGAGTTTATTAGCAAAGACAGAACCTGTTCAAGTTAGTATAAGGAAAAAGTAATGCATTGGGATGTATTTAATATTTTATTGAATTATTGAGAGGCTTTAGGGATAGACTCTAGATTGAGATCCCAAAAGTAACTTCCAAGCCAACAACAGAACTGGTCTTTCAAGGAAGCCACTTTTCCTGCCATAATCAGAGAACTGCCTGTTGAATCAGGAAGTCACTACTATAGCTCCTTGCTTCAGAACCACAACTCCTGTACTAAAACACACACACACACACACACGAATACACAGACATGGATGTTTTGTGCCCTTTTTCTCTCTGTTCTTAAATCAAGATTTTTAATTTAAATGTATCTGATTTGAGGAATGTAAACCAAAACTAGAAATATAGGCATAAAAAATCTTGTATTTTTATTCTGTTTTACAAATTTGGCACTTCTGCATTTTAAGAAAGCAAGTTAGAAAGATGTGGGAATGGATATTGAATTGCCCAAGCCAATGTATCTACCACAGCTTACTTACAGAGTAGTGATTTATGGAGTAAAATCCTAATTGTGGAAAGGTTTTATAATTAGCACTTCAATTGTGAAGTGTTCCCTCAAGCATTAACTCTATAGAATTGCTGCCAAACTTTTAGTTCAATTCACAACTTTAAGTACATAATTTATGCCAAGTTCTGGTGTTACAAAGATGAATTATACCAGTTCCTCACCCTTAAGGTGCTAACAGTCTGCAACACAGAGTAGACTAATCAATACCTACAGTAATTCAGGTATTAACACCATACCAAAAAATGAACAACATGCTATGAGATTAATTTAGCCTCTGGTGGGTACAGAATATATATCTGGGGACACTTGCACAGGTAAAGTTAAATTATGCCTTAAAGGAATTTTTGTCTGACCTTAAATGAAGAGGAAAATATATTCTTTTAGGAGACAAGAACATGAGTAAAGCATGAAAAAAATGAATTTGAATATGATCCTTGAGCAGAGTGGGTGTACGGTAAAAAATTGTTGAAATACATAAGAAAAAATTAGGGTACAGGGGTAATAAAAATGAACAGAAATGAATTTTTAGATTGTTAAAGGCTGTTTAAGCCAGTTTTGAACAATAAGTTTTGAGTGGGAATCAGGTGTATCACTTCCATGCCAGAGCATTTAATTGCTGGTACAAAACCACCAAGTACTTTCTTTTTCTTATTGCTTAGCCACCAATGTCAGGAAAGTGACTGTTCCAATTATAGGACATGTAGAAAAACAGAATTGTTTTGTACAAAGAAATCCACTAGTCATATTTTTATAGTTATAACTTTAGAAACACTGAGGAAGACAGATTACAGTGCAGACAGGAGATACATCCTGATTTTATTTTATTTTATTTTTGCTTTTTATTTATTTATTTATTTATTTTTTATCTTATTTATTATTATTATTATACTTTAAGTTCTAAGGAACTCTATGGATAGAAGCCACCATAGAATGTCCTCTAATTCTCACAATATGTTGAGCCAAGCAAGAAATGACTTTTTCATGTGTAAATTTACTGTGATTATGGGGTTGTTTGCATCACATCTTAATCAGTTTACCCTAACTAAAATGTGAGTAGGAGAACAGAACATTTGTCGAAATAAATAATGGCAAAATTTATTGAATATTTATCATATGCCAGTCACTGTGTTAAGCACATGTATTACATGTGACAACCCATCTGCTTCTTGAAACAACCTAATAAGAAAGGGTTGTTTTATCCCGATTTAATAGGTGAGGAAATTGAGGCACAGAGAAGTTAAATGAGTTTATTTTCTATAGCTGGTATGCTGTGAGCCTGAAATTCTGGATCTTGTTTTATATATGTTAAATTTAATATGCGAATATCATTGTGCAAATAGACGTAATTCTTCATACTGAATAGATTTAATTAATAGAGTTGATATTTGAATCCAGAGGACAACATAACTATATCTGGAAGCATATGAATGCCAAAAAAAAAAAAAAAAAAAGAATTTCGATAGTTACTATGAAATATCAATACATAAAAAAGATAGAGAATACATATTTTTAAAAGGACAGAAGGGGATAACTTTAAGAGACAGCAGGGAAATTAAGTAGGTATGTGAAATCTTCTTTCTCACCTCTCAATTTTGGGATGTCCAGCTCTCAATTCCTACCTGTCTCTTCTTTTCTAATCGTAGAGTCTATCTAGATTGTTTTGCTCAGTCACCAAAGTTTAAATGCCTTCTTTGTGTTAATTGATTTCCATTTTATGTTACTAGTCCTGACTTTATATCTGGGTTTCCAGACCAAATATATTAAAATGCCTACTAGGATACTCACTCTGATATTTAGTAGGCATTGCAAATGAAACATATTCAAAATCTTACATTATTTATTTCCCTCTTATTTGTCCATTCCCTAGTCTTCTCTATTCCAGTTAAGTGTACACAATTTAACCTTGATGCTTAGGCCTGAAATGGAGAATCACATTAATTCCCTGAATTTGCTTACACCTTTCCTCCAATCTGCCAGCAGGTGTTGTAGACTTCCTTCAAATATATATCCCAAGTCTTACCACTCCTTACTATTCCTTCGTTATTGTCTGTCCTAGATAATATTATTATTTGCCTGTTATGCTAAAATAACCCACAGACCTGTCTCATATTTTTTATTTTGTCCTCAGCAGGTTATTCATTTTACAATGCCAGAGTGATATATTTAAACACATACCAGATCTTGCAACTATCATGCTCAGAAACTGTGAATTACTTTCTTTCACTTGAAGTATGAAAGTCAAAACTATTTAGTTTGGTCGATGGTACACTATAATATTTGATCCATGTTCATCACTCTGATATTTCTTCTAATTTTCTCCTGTTCACCGTCGCAGTTTTTTTAAATTTTTATGCATTTTAACAGTTTTATTGAGGTATAATTAACATAAATAGATGAACATACTTAGAGTCTACAATTTGATCAGGTGTGACAATCCCACAAAACAATCACTGTAATCAAGTGATTACACACCCACCACCCTAGAACGTTCCTTTGTGATACTTCATAGAAATTCTTTACCACCTCTCCCTGACTCCTCCTTCCTTGGACAACTTCTGATCTGCTTTATCTCAATGCAGATTGGTTTGAATTATCTAGAGATTTATAGAAATGGAACATATGCCTTATAATCATTTTTATCTGGCTTCTTTCAATCAGCCTAATTATTTTTAGTTTAATTTATGTTGTTGCATGTATTTGTAGTTCATTTGTTTTCTGTTGCAGAGACACATCATATGAGTATACTGAAAAATATTCATCAATTCACTTATTAAGAAGCATTTGGGATTTTTCAGTTTTTGGCTATTACAACAGAAAATGCTCCAAATATTTATGCAGAAGTCTTTTTATGGTCATGTGCATTCAGTTTTCTTGGGTGAATATATAAGAGTGGAATGGCTGTATTAGAGGAACCCTTGCTTACCAGGCCTCTGGTTTAATAAACGATGACTAGAGTGACACTTAGAGTGAGTACTTGGGCACTCACAAGGCCTCTATACGGTTAATATTTACGGTCTGAAAATATCTACATCCCAAGCTGACCACCAATTATATTTACAGAATATTTATGACCACACAGAATATCTGTCACCAAGCCTGCAGAATATCCCGAAGTCCTAAGAATACAGCACTCTTTACTTAAAGATAACATTAATGAGTAAGTTTAGGTTGCAGGATTAAAGGTTATCAATAACACCAATAGCCACTACTTTTAGTGAGCACATAGGCACATTCCAAGTTTAATTATAGCTCCTAATAGTTTCTTATCAGTAAAGACACTAACAAAGGTCAGTGTGCCCCTCCTCCTGCTTTCTGAGGACATCCTGCTCTGTAGCTGAGTAGCCTCCAATAAACTTGTTTCTTTCACTGTGCTCTCTGATTCACCTCAAATTCTCTCCTGCATGAGATTCAAGAAACTGTTCTTGGAGTCCAGATCAGGACCCTTTTTCTGGCATCATATAGAATGAGCACATTTAACTTTTTAAGAAACTAGCAAACTCTTCTCCAAAGGGCTTTTGCCATTTCACATTTCCATCAGCTCCTCCACCACCTCCCACCCAGTTGGTATGTCTCATTTCCTAGGGTTGTTGTAACAACGAACCACAAACTAGGTGGCCTAAAGTAACAGAAATTTGCTTTCTCAAAGTGCTGGAGGATAAAAGTCTGAAATCAAGGTGTTGGCTAGTTCCTATTATACTCCAGGTAAGAATCCTTCCTTGCTTCTTCTAACTTCTGATGGTTGCTGAAAATCCTTGACATTCCTTGTTTTACGGCAGGATAAATTCAAGCCTCTGGCTTCACATGGTTATCTTTTCTGCATGTATTACTGTGTTCAAATTTTCATCTTCTTGTAAACAAAATGATATGGGCTGAATTACGGGCTGAATTTCCAAATAGGGTTGCCTTCTCACCTACTAGAAGTTAGGACTTCAACATATGAATTTGGGGAGGAATTCATATGAATTCTGTAAATAAGTTCTTACAAACATAATTAAGTTCAAATGAGGTCATTAGGGTGGATTGTAATCCAATATGATTGGCACCTTTATAAAAAGAGGAAATCTGGACACAGACACATGCAGAAGGAAGACAAGGGAGAAGATGGTCATCAACAAGTCAATAAGAGAGACCTGGAACAAATCCTTTGCTTATGGACCTTAGAAGGAATCAATCCTGCTGATGCCTTGATCTTAAACTTCTAGTCTCCAGAATGTTGAGAACATCAGTTGCTGTTGTTTAAGACTCTCCGACTGTGGCACCTTGTTAAGACAGTCCTAGGAAACTAATACAGATTTTAATCATCAGATTTGGGCCTACCTTAATTCTGTATGACCTCATCTTTATTTTTTCACACCAGCAGAAAACCTATTTCAGAATAAAGACAGATTATTGATAGGAAAAATATTTGCAAAGCATTTATATGACAAATAAGTGTTATCTAGAATATATAAGATTTTTCAAGGCTCAGTAATAGAAAACAATTCCAGAACACATAAGCAATAAAGAATAAAGCCACATTTTCGGGTTCCAAGTGGACGCGGATTTTGAAGGAACACTATTTCGTCCAGTACAGTAGGGCCGGGATTTTAAATTTCAGATATTCTAACAGGAATATAATGGAATCTGATTATATATTTAATTTGCATTTCCCTAACCATTAATGCATGGAGGATATTTCATGTGCTTATTCACCATCCATATATCTTCTTTGGTAAAGAAGTTGTAAAAAACATACTGTTTATTTGTTCTAGAATTGTTTTCAGCATCAATTGAAAGATTATATGGTTTCTATACATTCTGTTGATATGACGATTTGGGTATGTTGATACATCCTTGCATCCCACAGATTAATCCGACCTGGTCATGATGAATGATCTTTCTAATGTATCATTGAATTTGGTTTTCTAGTATTTTGTTGATGATTTTTGCATCAATATTCATCAGAGATATTAGCCTGTAGTTTTCTTTTTTTGATGTGTCTTTAATTTTGGTATCAGGGTAATATTGGCCTCATAGAATGAGTTTGAAAACATTCCCTCCTCATTTATGTTTGGAATAGTTTGAATTTGAATGGTACTAGTTCTTTAAATGTTTGCTAGTATTCAGCAGCAAAGTCATCAGGGAACAAGCTTTTCTTTACTGGAAGAGTTTTTTTTTTATGATTTTGATCTTGCTACTTGTTATTGGTCTGCCAGGTTTTGGATTTCTTCCTGGTCCAATATTGGCAGGCTATATGTGTCCAGGAATTTGTCCATTTCTTCTAGACTTTCCAATTTTTTGGCATACAGTTGCTCATAGTAGCCACTAATGATCATTTGAATTTCTTTAGTATCAATTGCAATGTCTCCTTTTTCATTTCTGATTTTATTTATTTGTGTCTTCCCTCTTTCTTTCTTAGTCTGGCTAAAGGTTTGCCAATTTTGTTTACCTTTTCAAAAACCAACTCTTTGTTTCATTGATATTTTGAATTTTTTCATTTCAATGTCATTTATTTCCACTCTTATTCTTTTCTTCTACTAATTTGGGGTTTGGTTGGTTTTGTTTTTCTAATTCTTTAAGATGTATCATTGAATTGTTTATTTTAAGTTTCTCCTCTTTTTTGATATAGACACCTATAGCTATGAACTTCCTGCTTAGTAATGTTTTTGCTGTATCCCATAGGTTTGGTGTGTTGTGTTTCTATTATCATTTGTTTCAACACATTTTTAAGTTTTCTTCTTAATTTCTTCATTGACTCACTTGTCATTGAGGAGCATATTTTTTAATTGCCATGTATTTTATAGTTTCCAAAATTCATCTTATTAATTTGTAGTTTTATCTATTGTAATCAGAGTAGATGCTTAATATTATTACAGTGTTTTTGAATGTGTTGAGACTTGTTTTGTGACCTAGTATATGGTCTATCATTAAGAATGATTCATGTGCTGAGGAAAAGAATGTATATTCTGCAGCCATTGGATGAAATGTTGTTTAAATATTTTTAGATCCATTTGGTCTATACTGAAGATTAAATCTGCTATTTTCTTGTTGGTTTTCTGTCTGGAAGATCTGTCCAATGCAGAAAGTGAAGTGGTGATGTCTCTTACTGTTACTGCACTGGGGCCTGTCTCTCTCTTTAGCACTAATAATATTTGCTTTATATATCTGGGTGCTCCATTGTTGGTTGCATATCTGTTTACAATTGTTATATTCTCTTGCTGAAATGACCCCTTTATCATTATATAGTGACTTTCTTTGTTTTATTCTATAGTTTTTGTCTTGAAATCTATTTTGTCTGATTTAGGTATAGTGACTCTTGCTCATTTTTGGTTTCCATTGGCATGGAATAACTTTTTCAATTCCTTTATTTTCAGTCTATGTGTATTTTTATGGGTGAAGTATTTCTTGCAAGAAACAGATCAATAGATCTGGTTTTTTTATCCATTCAGCCAGTCAACACCTTTTGATTGGAGAGTTTAGTCCATTGACATTCAATGTTATTATTGATAAGTGAGGACTTACTCTGGCCAGTTTGTTATTATTATTATTTTTTTTTTGGTTTTTTTTTTTTTTTTTTTGTATTCTTCTCTTCATTATTTCTTTTCTGTCTTCCTTTAGTGAAGGTGAATTTCTCAGTTAATATGATTTAGTTAATTGCTTTTAATTTTCTGTGTATCCATTGTGTTTTCTGGTTTGAGGTTACCATGAGGCTTGCAAATATTATCTTATAACCCATTATTTTAACCCAATATCAACTTAACACTGTTTGCATAAACAAACTAACAAACAATCCAAAAGTAAACTAAAAAAACTCTATGACTTAACTTTGTTTTCCCACTTTTAAACTTTTTGTTGTTCATATCTTACTGTACTGACTGTGTCTTGAAAACCTGTTGTAATTATTATTATTGATTGGTTCATCTTTTAGTGTTTCCACTTAGGATAAGAGTAGTTTACACACCACAGATTCAGGTTACAATATTCAGTGTTTTTCTGTGTGCTTACTATTACCAGCGAGTTTTGTACCTTCAGGTAATTATTTATTCCTCTTTAATGTCCTTTTCTTCCTAAGTTCCCTCTTTACCATATCTTATAGGACAGGTCTGGTATTGATGAAATCCCTCAGTTTTTGTTTGTATGAAAAATTATTTATTTTCCCTTCATATTTGAAGGGTATTCTCACAAGATATACTATTCGAGGGTAGAGATTTTTTCCTTCGGCACTTTTAAATATGTCATGACATTCTCTCCTGACCTGTAAGGTTTCCACTGAAAGTCTGCTGTCAGACACATTGGAGCTCCATTGTATGTAACTTGTTTCTTTTCTCTTGCTACTTTTAGGATCCCTTCCCTACCCTTGACCTTTGGAAGACTAATTATTAAATGCCTTGAGGTAGTCTTCTTTGAGTTAAATCTGTTTGGTGTTGTATAACCTTTTTGTACTTAGATATTAATATATTTCTCTAGGATTGAGAAGTTCTTGTTATTATCCCTTTGAATACACTTTCTTTTCCCTATCTCTTTCTCTATCTCCTGTTTAAGGTCAATGACTCTTAGATTTGCCCTTTTGAGGCTATTTTCTATGTCCTGTAGTTTTTGCTTCATTGTTTTTTATTCATGTTTTTGTCTCCTCTGCATATTTTCAAATAGAAAGATAGAGTTCTATCTAATCTTCCCTCCCCTTTCCAAAGGCATAGGAGCCTCATTCATAGCCACCCCTACCCCAGAACACAAGGAGTACTGCCAGACTATTGCTGATGTTCCCTTAAAGCCCAAGGTCCCTTCCCTTAAGTTAGCTTCTGGTGAATGATGCCTGACCTTGGACTCACCCCTCACGGCAGTAGGCTCCCCTCTGGTCCAGGACAGGTCCAGAAATACTATCTAAAAGTCAAGTCCTGGAAAGTCAAGTCCTATCTTTAAGTTTACTAATTATTTATTTTGCTTAAAATATTCTGCTATTGAAAAACTTAGATGCATTTTTCAGTGTGTCAGTTGCATTTTTTAACTCCAGAATTTCTGCTTGATTCTTTTAAGTTACTTTAATCTCTTTGACAAGTTTATCTGATGAAATTCTGAATTCCTTCCCTGTGTTATCTTAAATTTCTTTGAGTTTCCTCAATACAGCTATTCTCTATCTCAAAGATAACATATCTCTGTTTCTTGAGGATTGATTCCTGGTGCCTTATTTAGTTCTTTTGATGAGGTCATGTATTCGTAGATGATGTTAATGCTAGTAGATGTTCTTTGTTGTTTGGGGTTGAAGAGCTAGGTATTTATTGTAGTTGTCACTTTCTGGGCTTATTTGTACCCATCCTTTTTGGGAAGACTATACAGATATTTGAAAGGACTTGGGTGTTGTGATCTAAGCTACATGTGCTTTAGGGAACAACCAAAGCACAGTAATACTGTGGTGCTTTTAGAGTTGTAGAGGTATCAACTGTTGGTCTTAAACAAGGTCTAAGAGAATTCTCTAGATTACCAGGAAGAGAGTTAATTTCTTCTCTTACTTTCTCCTAAACAAACATAGTCCCACTCTGTTCTGAATCACTTAAAGCTGGTGGTGAAGTGACACAAGCACTCCCATGACCACTACCAATGTGACTGTGCTGGGTCAAACCTGAAGCCACCACAGCACTGGGTCTCACCCAAGGCCTGCAATAATCATTCTGTATCTAATGCCTATGTTTGTGGAAGGTGCTGGGGTTCTACATACAGCATGTGGCAAAGCCATCCAGGCCTGTGCTCCCTTTCAGGGCAGCAAAAGTCCTCAGGCCCTCAGTAGAGGCAGAGGTGCCATCCAGGAGCCAGAGACTAGAGTCAAAAACCTTAGAAGTCTACCTGGTGTTCTACTGTACTGCAGCTGAGATGACACTCAGACCACAAAAGACAATTCTTCCCAATCTTCCCTCCCCTTTCCAAAGGCAGAGGAGCCTCGCTCGTGGCCACTGCCACCCCAGACCACAAGGAGTACTGTCAAACTATCGTCAATGTTCCCTTGAGGCCCAGGGTCTCTTATGTCAGCTTATGGTGAATACTGCCTAGCCTGAGACTCACCTTCAGGGCAGTTGGCTCCCCTCTGACCCACATAAGGTCCAGAAATGCCATCCAAGAATCAGGTCCTGGAATCGAGGATCCAAAGAACGCATTTTGTGCTCTACCCCACTATGGCCATGCTGGCACCTGAAGCCAGGAAGTCTCTGAGGCTCACCTATGGCTCTCAACATAGTACCTAGCTATCACTGCTGGTATTCAAGTCCTCAAATCTTTTAGTTAGCAGATGATGAATGCTTCTAGGACTCAGTCCTTTCCTTCAAGACAGTGAGTTCCTTTCTGGCCACAGGTGTGTCTAGAAATGTCATCTGATAACTAGCACCTGGAACAAGGAACTCACGACTCTGATCACTGCCCTATCCTGCTGTGGATGAGCTGGTACCCAACATGAAAGACAAAATCTTCCCCACTCTTCCCTCTCCTCTCCTCTCCTCTCCTCAGGCAGAAGGAAGTGGTCTCTTTTGAAGCTGTGAGCTGTGTGGCCTAAGGTTAGGGGAGAAGTGATGCCAACACTCCCTTAGCCATCCCAGCTATTGTTTCATTATGTCACATGCCACCCTCAGTCCACTGTCTTTCAGCCCAGTTCAGCACTAGGACTCACCTGAAAGTTATAGCCTTTATGGCCTAGACTGCCTTTCAAGAGACATAGAGCACTTTGGCCTTGGTGGCACAGTTTGTGAGAAATTAAGTTCTGACCACTGGGATCAGCAACTCCCCTCTAGCTAAGGCTGGTTTAAATACTCTCTTCATGGTTAGGCATTAGTTGAGCTTGGCCTAGTTTTTCTTTCTGCTCTAACCAGACAGCACTGAGTTCAATGCCTCACAATCGCTGCGCTATCTCTCCCCCAGCACTCAGAGATGCTCTCTGCACCATGCTGCCACTGCTTGGGGTGGGGGAGGTGTGGTGTCAGTGGTTCAGGACTGCTTTTTCTATCTCTTCAATGCCTCTTTCAACAATATAAAGTTAAAACCAGGTACTATGAGTGCTTACCTTATTTTTAGTTCTTATGAAGGTGTTTTTTTCTCTGTAGATATTTGTTAAACTGGTGTCCTTGCAGAGGGGATGATAGCTGGAGGCTTCTATTCCACCATCTTCTTCTGCCCTCCTCCAACATGATTTTTGATATGATTGGACTTGGGTAAATTATGCTATTTTTTCCCTATTTATCCCACCTTTATTTGTTTCTCTTATTTCTTCTGATATCATTTGGATTAAGTAATTTTGCTATTACATCATTTTATTTTATTTATTGGCTAATTATCTGTAATGATTTCATTGTTTTAGTGCTTGTGTTAGAGTTTGTAATATACAACTTTAACTTATAGCAGTTTACCTTCAATTTATATTTTACATATTATATAAGAACCTGGTAATAGTATTCAATTTCTCAAGGCTACTGTTGTCATATAATATATATCCAACAATGCACTTATTATTTTTTAGTCAATTTTCATTTAAATATATGTAAATAGCAAGAAAATGAACATATATTTACTCAAGTAGCTACCCCTTCTGGTATTCTTCATTCTTTTTTTAATAGATCTATGATTTGATTTGGTTTTATTTGGCCCTGTAGTGCTAAATGTTTTTTTATTTCTTGTGTATCTGAAAATAAGGTCTTATTTTGTCTTAGTTTTTTATTGAGATGAAATCCACAAAAGAGAAAATTAACCATTTTAAATTGTATTATTGAATTGAATTTAGTATATTCAGAATGTTGTGCAAACATCAGTTCTAAGTAGTTCCAATTGCTTTGTTTTTGAAAAACATTTTGGCTAGTATACAATTTTAGGTTGACAGTTTCTTTTCCTAATAGTACTTCTAAAACATTCTTCAACTCTTTTATCACTTGCTTTATTTACAAAAGAAAAACTTGCTTTTATCTTTATCTATCTTCTTGTAAGACACATGCATTTTTTCTCTGCTTTTAAGATTTTCTATTTATCATTAGTTTTGAGCAATTTGACCATGAGGCATTATGTAATTTTCTTTGTATTTTCTATAGTTGGGATTATCTTAGCTTTTTAGATTTATAAGTTTATGATTTTCATCAAGTTTGGACTTTTTAAAAATAATTATTTCTTTAATTTTTAAAAATCTCCCTTATCCTAACCCTTTCATCAACTCCAATTATCCACATTTTAAACCACTTGAGTTTGTCCCAGCTCACTGAAGTTTTTGTTTTTCATTTTTTTGTTGTATTTTGTTTTGTTTTGTTTTGAGACGGAGTCTTGCTTGGTCATCAGGCTGGAGTGCAGTGGCACAATCTCGGCTCACTGCAACCTTCACCTCCCGGGTTAAGCAATTTTCCTTCCTCAGCCTCCTGAGTAGCTGGGACTACAGGCACGTGCCACCATGCCCAGCTAATTTTTGTATTTTTAGTAGAGATGGGGTTTCACCATGTTGGCCAGGAGGGTCTCGATCTCTTGACCTCATGATCTGCCCCCCTCAGCCTCCCAAAGTACTGGGATTACAGGCATGAGCCATCATGCATGTGTTTTATTTCTGATAGTTTCTGTAGCTACAGTTGCAGGTATATTAATCTTTCTTAACCCTATTCAATGTATTTTTCATCTTAAATGTTTTATCTTTCATCTCTAAAATTTAGATTTGTGTCCATTTGTATCTACTTAACTATTTGGACATATGTAATACAGTAATAATAGCAGTTCTAATATTTATACCTGCTAATGCTAATATCTGTGCCAGTTCTAGGTCAGTTTCAGTGTTCTTTTTCTCTTTATTATGGGTTATATTATAAGTGAAGAAATGAAGATTTGCTGTGAGTGTCCATGAAGTAGTGGCAAATTATGTATATAGCACATCTGAGAAGGTGAGAATATAAGAGGATTTTTCGCAAGAATGCAAAAAAAACACAGGGATATCAAGCCTGGACCCTCTTACTCAGGCCCCAGAGTTTTAGATCTTGGCTGCCTACTCATGCTGCTAAAGACTTGGTTGCCTACTCAACGCCTGTAAAGTGTGGGTGGTGGAATTGAAGACCATCGCATACAGCTGAATCTCCAAAGACCTAACTCTACGCTATGCAGAGCTCTTCACCAGGAGGACCAGTGAGATAATTGTCTATCTCTGTCCTCAGTCTGGGGGAGAGGAAAAAAAAGAAATATTTACTCTGATATTTCCTCAGTATAAACCCACACTCACTAGGACTTGGGGGAAAAATTTACAACCTGTCACCCTAAAAATTCAAGAAGAAAATAAAATATAAAGTGATTCAGTAAGCAGTTCTTCTCTGTGGAGTAACTGGTTGAAATTGTCTAAATTTGACATTTCCTTCTTCACTTGTTTTATTTCTTTTTTAATTTCTGAGTGCAAAACTCTGTTGATTTTCCTTATTCTAAATATTTATACTGCACTATTCCTCATTATCTCTCAGGACAGGCCATCTATCTGACCTTTGGGGACTTTATATTTGAAACTCATCATTTCAACTACTATATACATGGTATATATGTATATACATATTTTGCCCAAATCTCTATTTATATATTTATGATTTATGTCTAACTTGCATACTAGTTCTCACTCCAAGTCCTTAGATCCTGATGTCTATAATACATTTCTTATTAGTTGTTCAACCCACTAGTATAAAGAGAAAATTAAAGTCATTTGATGGTCAACATTTCTTAATGTTGTTACTGCTATAAGATTTCTGCAAGATAAAATATGTTATCAGGAAGACGTTATGTTGCTGAAAACTCTTGGAGTACTGAGTTCTTTGATTTCAATCCTGTCTGCTACTTATGTATATGTGAGAGTTAGAATTCTCTAAGCTGTAAAATTCTGAGCCTCAGCTTTCTCATCTGTAAGTTGGGAATTACAGAAACTACTTCACTTGTTATTGTGAGTGCTAAATCAAATCCTTAATAGGAAATCACTGATAATACCTAGTGTGTGTTAGGCCCTCTACAAAAGATAGTGGTGCTCTTCCAGGTATTTTGTGTTTTCAGTTATATTTTTATTATCAGGTAGCCAATTGCGTCTATCTATTAGGATTTTCAAATTATCCTCTTTGAAAGCTTATTTGATTCCCAGTATTTATAGTTTAGATTTTAGTGTAATTAAGAATATATATTGAGATTAATGTTTTTTTCTCCATGGTAATACATATACCTCTTTCTAACTGGGTAAAAATATACATGTATGACTTTTTAAAATTTTAATGAATATTTTGGAGTGTCTCTACTCTTAAATCTTGGGGAAACTTTTCATTGACAGTCATGGATATTTTTACCTGCTTGATTTTTCCATTCATCTCCTAACTGATTATTTCATAAAAGTCTCTTTGTTAAGAAAGACTAAATTCTACCCTCTGACACAAATTAATTATCCATTAATTACATGTTGGAAATGTCATCAACTCTACCTTGCACTGAACTGTCTATGTTTAAATCCTGAAATAGTACCCACATTGTATAATCAGTATATGTATATGGAGGTGAAAGCTTCGAAACAAATTTTGGGAAAGACTTTTAGGAGTATGACTTGTATTATATCAGAGGCTCCTTAATGCTTTTTTATGTGTAATGACTTTTATCAAATGATATGATTTAGAAAGATATCTTGCTCCTATTTTTCTTAAGATTTTTCAATCAACTTCCAGTTTCCAATTCTGACTTTTTCTAATAAGTGAACACCTACTGAAGAACATCAGCAATTTTGTGCATGGAAATTGAATGGGGAAAAATACCGTTTGCCTCAGCAGGGGAGTATCCCTGACATTCATTGCTTTCCTATATTTTATTATAAACCAATTATGGACCCAAAAAGTGTTCATTGCAGAGGAGATTATGATTAATTTTTCTGGTAAGTGAACAGACGTATTCCTTTCAACCTCCGTCTGTGCAAGATATAAGATAAATATTATAATGTCTCTATAAGCAAATATTATAATATTTTTTCTTATAGGTTTCTCATTTTTCCTTCAAAATGCTAATAAAATTTATTCTCAATTTATTATTTTAATGACAGTTGGCATTGCCAATATAACACATACTGCAGAGAATTATATTTTAGTTCAATTAAAACTAGTTAAGAAACATCTGCTCAAAAACCTTTTTTAGAAAAAAGAATTATAAACCATTTTCAGTTTTGTTTAACTTCATGAATAGTTTCCGTTTTTTGTAATTTTACAGTGGATGTAATTTGAAAGAGTACCTAATATTTCATTACCAGGCACGTAGTTCATCCTGAATGAAAAGTTCACATAGTAATCCCACATAGATGCAGAGGACACTCGTTTGGTAATCTGTATTGTCTGGAAGCAGGATATCAGCCAGGAAGAGTCATGCGTTCACTCACTCATTCAGGGTTTACTATTTGATACGTGCTGTTTATAGTGGTGAGAAGGGCAGTCCTGACCTCACCTTAACAGAAACTACAGACAATCAGGTGACAGAATTCAAGAATTTCTGCCCATTCCACATGTATAACCTTTGCTCATAAGAGCTCTTAGTCCAAGTCGTATCACTCAAGTGCGCTTAATAGACTTGGTAATCAAGGACTTTAGCCCACGGCTGATTAAAGTAAGTCAAACATGAGTGAGATTACTAAATGGCGAAGACATTAACAAGAAACAAAAGCAATTTAACTGTGAGAGTGGATAGGAAAAATATATACAAAGAACTAGGAAAACTCAAAGAAAATTTTGGCCTAAGTTTGCTTCACTTTACATTTCATTTATTCAACTCAAAATACTTTGTCATATTCACTTCTAATTTATTAATTTAACATTTTTTGACTATTCTATGATATGTAATATGCATGGCTCTGGACTTATAAGAAATATATGACCCCTAAATTAAAGGAACTAGAGTATTGTACATATGTACAGGTATCCTCGTTTGTGTGCTTGTATTCAGTGGGGGATGGAGGTGAATAGTTGAGAGTATGGGTAGCAGGGTAGGTTTAGGTTTTAAGAGTCAAAACCAATTATAGAGAATACCGGTGATAGAGTGTCAAGAGAGAACTTTTTAAACTAAAATACAAGTGAGTTGAGAATAAGGGTTAAATCTGAAATTTCTGGTAGAGAAGGTATTAAAACTATAACAAAGGTGGCAGGACACACATGGTATCCATGGAAGGACAGAATGAGGTAGAATCAGGATAAAGATAGAAGACACCTATATCACTATAATAGCTGAAAGAAGAAAATGGATGAGAATCTGAGAAGACGAAAATAAGTCAGGCAGTGTGAATATTTACATATGGTTCAGCAAAGAGTCAGTATGTTTCCTGCACCACTGTAAGTAGAGTATATTTTCATATCTCATTGATTTTTGCCTTTGCCATATGAGATGCTTTGGCCAATAGAGGCAAAAGGCAAACTCCAAATGTAAGCCTGAAGAGGTATCTTTGGGTGTTCTCAACTTTCTGGCAGCTTTTGGTCTCTGCCATAAAGACGGAGCTTTTGTGCCTTTAGCCTGCCCCCCACCCTCCACCAAAAAAAGATAGATGAAGCAAAATCACCCCAGCAAAATTGAGCCCCCATGAAAATAGTTACTGAGAATAAATGACAATTCTCATTGCAAATAAATACTTAACTGTGGTATAATACTGAATTTGAAAGTCCTGCATTTTGTAGCAATAGCTGATGTATTAATTCGCAGCTAGAATGGGAGTGCTGCATTAACAAACACCTAGAGTGAGTCACATCAGCATTGAGATGGACTACTGGATTAAGGGAAAACTCTTAAACTCCTAATGAAGGCTGGATAAATAGTGAGCTGTGGTATGTGATGGCAAAGTGTTTGATAAAACATTTGCCTGTGGCTAACGTGGAAGACAAAACTAATACAAGATGAACTTGTACTTTCAGCAAGGAAGCTTTGAAAACAATTTTGAAGGCCATGTGTGGTGGGTGGCTTGTGCCTGTAATCCCAGCACTTTGAGAGGCCAAAGCTGGCTGATGGTTTGAGCCCACGGGTTCAAGACCAACCTGTGCAACACAGTGAAACCCTGTTTCTACAAATATACAAAAAATTAGCTGGGCATAGCGGTGGACACCTGCAGTCCCAGCTACTCAGGAGGCTGAGACAGAAAGATCACCTGAGCCTAGGAGGTCAAGGCTGCAGTGAATTATTATCACAACACCATATTTTGGCCTGGACAACAGAGTGAGACCTTGTCTTAAAAAAAAAAAAAAAAAAATAGTAAAATAAAAAGAGTTCTGAAAGCATGAGATAAATGCTACTAGCTGCATTTGGTAAGGTTCTACAGGGAGGAAAATGAGTCTAGAAAAGATCTGGGGTTTGAAATCAAAGATCTTGATTTTTGTGAATCAAGAGGGAAATAGAAAAAAATATAATTTGCAGGATTAAAATAAAATCATAACCATTACAACATAATGTCAGGAAAAAGTCAAAAGTCCAGAGCACTAGATAAGAATATAACATCATTTGTTGAGATAATTGAATGAATTAAAGTAGCCTCTAGTACATCATTTGAGCTGAATCAAAGAGCTACTGGAAAACACAAGGATGTGGTCCTAGAGATGTCTGAAATGTAAAAGGAATCATAATTATGTCTCAAGACAAAGAGCAATAAGCCTAAAAGTATTGACATAAAGAAAAAAAAAGGAAACTTGCAGTTCTGGCTTTTAGCAGTTGACATTCACTGGCATCAAACACATAGGAAATCTATAGTTTTGAAGAAAGTTGTATTAGCAAAATCACTGTTGTCCTGAAACAAACTAGACGGTGTACTTAAATGTTAAAATGCAACAGAGCTACCAACTTTCTACACATAGAAAACAGTCTGAGAAAGCTGCTTAGTCACCAGGAAATATTGCTCCAAAAGCAGTAAGGAGGATTATAGATAAAGACAGACCTTCCAGAGGTCCTCCTAGTTGCAAGAGTGATAGAGATTGATGAAACAGGCAGTCAATTCCAGGGAGCAAGTCTGTATTGTAATTGAGGAACTTCCTCTACCCTTAGGGTAAAGGCCTCTGGCAACATTTTCCCAGCAGGAAATCAGAATTCTTGCAGACTATCAACTTCTTCTGTCTCCTATCCTTGTTACAAAATTAAAATGTTTACTATAGATATCTTTCCTTGTTTCTCTATTGTACATTGGGAATGTGGAGAGATTATTTGTCTTTTTATAGTTCATAAACCTCCGTATGAAGAGGATCTGCACCTGGATAACATGCCCATTATATTTTTGTCTTAAAGGGTGATGCTGCTGTAACAGGTAAATCTATTAATGGACTTGAAATAGGACTACCTGCATTTTGCATGCAGGAGGATGTATGAAATATCTGTGAAGAAAAGAGTAGACTTCGATTGCTAGATGATTGTTCAGCAAATATTCACTCTCTACCTCCTACTATGGGTAAAGTATACTTCTAAGCTCATTGATTATGGATTTGGCCCTAAGGCCTGCTTTGATCAATTGAACTGGCAATGGAAATAATAGAAGGCAAAATCCAAATGCACGCCTTAAGAGTCATCACATTTCTGCAGGCTCCCCTTATAGATTCTGATCTTTATGCGAAAACCATGACTCAGGTAACTTCTGCATCTCCAGCCTAGATTCTTGAAAGTGACATATGGGACAGAGCAGCCCAAGTTGATCCATACATAAGCAACCTTTCTAATGAGTCTTTAGAATAGCTATAGCTGACCTATAGGCATGCGTGCATGAGAATAATTGAATACTGCTGCCTGCCACTGTGTTTTGGGGGTGTTTCATTATGCAGCAATAGCTCACAAAGATAGGTAGGAAAACTTACTTAGATTGGTGCAAAAGTAATTGTGGTTTTGCCATACAGTTCTGTAAGAAATAAGGGATATGGATATCTGTGCTGAGTAGCAGGAAAAGTGGTGTGATATGGACCATGATTTTGTTACATGGCTCTTCCTCAGTTCAGCTAAAGACCTTGTCTGTCTCAGGGCCATGGAAATTCTAGCTCGCAGAGAGTCTGAAGGGTGAGTAAAGCTGGGTTTTATTGCGGGAAAAGGGGAAAAAAGGGTGGGGGTAAAGGGGATCCTCCGCAACGCCAGAGTCCCTGCTAGAGCACTTCTCTCCCGCCGCCTGAGGTCCAGGTTCCACACAGGAAGAGGAGGGGCCAGGCTTCTCCCCAGTGCAAAGGGTACGAACTGAAGCTCCACCCCAGTGTAAACTCTTCCCAGTGCACAGGCCCATTAGAGTTTTTCCAGGGACCGTCTCCCACCTGGCTGTCTCAATCAGAGGACTGAATTATTTTAAAAGTGGTTATAAGAGGTGGCAAAAAGAAGAAACATGAAAAAAGAATCTAGGGGAGTGTTGGGATGAAGTTTTATTTTTTATTTTTTCGGAGTAGAAAAATGCTGCCACTTTCTTGTAAATTTCCAAAATGAATCCTTCTTTTATTCTATAGTTTCTTGTCATTTCAGACATTTCATGTACTTATTTCTTTTTTTCTTTTTTTCTTTTTTTTTTTTTTTTTGAGACAGAGTCTCGCTCTGTCGCCCAGGCTGGAGCGCAGTGACTGGACCTCAGCTCACTGCAAGCTCTACCTCCCGGGTTCAAGCCATTCTCCTGCCTCAGCCTCCGGAGTAGCTGGGACTATAGGCGCCCGCCACCTCGCCCGGCTAGCTTTTTTGTATTTTTTTTTAGTAGAGACGGGGTTTCACCATGTTAGCCAGGATGGTCTGGATCTCCTGACCTCGTGATCCGCCCATCTCGGCCTCCCAAAATGCTGGGATTACAGGCTTGAGCCACCGCGCCCGGCCCATGTACTTATTTCTTTACACTGAGATCTTCGAACTCTTACTCTCATAATTACAAACCTATTTAAATGTACTCTTCAAAAATTAAAAAAAAAAAAACACACAAAACTATACATGTATGTATAAACAGCAAGAACACCAAAAGAAAAAAAATATTATTACCCTGTTAAGGTTATCATATCCAGGCCTTCTGTTTATCAATTCATTACAGCTTCTTCTATATTTACATGTATGCCTCATGTCCTGATGCCTTAATTTAAGCAGATTCTATGGATTTTTATTTTTCTTCTTATCTACCTCTCTCTATATTCTTTTTACCCTTTTATTTTAGATGAAACATAATAATTTCATATAAATATGGGATACAGTGAGAAATTTTGTATACATTTATACAATGTATAATGATCAAGTCTGAGTAACTAGCATATATATCACCTCAAATATTTATCATTTCTTTGTGTCATGAATGTTCCAAATCCTCTCCTCCAGCTTTTTGAAAATATACACTAAATTATAGCTAACCATATTCACTCTACATTGCTGCAGAACACCAAAATTCATTCCTCCTATCTAGCAACAATTTTATATCCACAAAGCAACTTTGTTTCATATTCCTCTCTTTTCCCATTCCCCACCTTTAATACCCACAGATCTACTCCCTACTTCCATGAACTCAAATTACTTTTTAGCTTCCACATGTGAGTGAGAAGAAGCAGTATTTATCTTTCTGTGCCTCACTTACTGTCCTTAACATAATGACTCCAAGCTCATCCTTGTTGCCACAAATGACAGAATTCCATTCTTTTTTATGGCGGAATAGTATTTCATTGTTTTTATATACCACGTTTTCTTAGCTTTTACATTTTGTAGTTTTTTGAGAAAACTCCATGCTGTATTCCATGAATGCTGTACTAATTTACATTCCCAACAACTCTGTGTAAGTTTTCTTTTTTCCACATGATAACCAACATCTGTTACTCTTTGTCTTTTTGATAATAGCCATTCTAACTGGGGTGAGATGGTATCTCATGTGAGTTTGATCTGCATTTTCCCGATGATTAATGATGTTGCACTATTTTTTCACATATTTATTGGCCATTTTATACCTTTTTTTGAGACATAGTCCTGCTCTGTTGCCCAGGCTGGAGTGCAGTGGGATGATCACAGCTCACTGCAGCCTTGATCTCCAAAGTTCAAGTGATCTTCCTACCTCAAACTCCTGAGTAGCTGGGATCACAGGTGCATACCACCACAACTGGCTAATTTTTTTTTTTTTTATTTTTTGTAGAGACAAGGTTTCACTGTGTTGCCCAGCCTAGTTTTGAACTTCTGGGCTGGAGAGATCCCCCTGCCTCAGCCTCCCAAAGAGCTGAGATTACAGGCATGAGCCATTATCCCCAGCCTATGTATTTTCTTTTGAAAAATGTTGATTCGGTTTGTTTGCCCACTTTTTAATAGGATTATCTATTTTTCCTGTTGAGTTGTTTGCATTATTTGCATATTCTGCATATTTGTTCCTTCTTGGATAAATAGTTTGCAAATATTTCCTCCTATTCTACAGGCCATCACTTCACTCTGTTGATTGTTTCCTTTTTTGGGTAGAAGTTTTTCAGTTTAATATGGACCCATTTGTCGTTTTTCAGTTCTTTTGCCTGTGCTTGTGGAATCTTAGCTGTACAATCTTTACCTGGCCGAATGTCCTGAAGCTTTTCCCCTGTCTTTTACTAGTTTTGGATTTTGTGTTTAAATCTCCTATCCAGTTTGAGTTGATCTTTTTATATAGTAAGAGGTAGAAGTCTAGTTTCATTCTTCTTCATATATATATATCCAGTTTTACCACCACCAAGTATTGAAGAGAGTGTTATTTCCCTGGTGAAAATTCTTGGCACTTTTGTCAAAAATCAGTTCACTATAAATATATGAATTTGTTACTGGATTATTCTGTTATGTTCCATTGGTCTACGTGTCTATTTTTATACTAATATCAGGCTGTTTTGGTTTCATTAGCTTTGTAATGTATTTTAAAGTTGGGAGTGAAGAGGTTTTTTGGCAAAGTATTTGAGTTTTACTGTTTATAAAATCATTTTTTTATACTGTTTATAAAAATTTGTCGAAGATCAGATGGTTGTAGATGTATGGAGTTATTTCTGAGGTCTCTGTTCTGTTCCATTGGTCTATATATCTGTTTGGGTACAAGTACCATGCTGTTTTGGTTACTGTACCCTTGTAATATAGTTTGAAGTCAGGTAGCATGATGCCTCCAGCTTTGTTCTTTTTGTTTAGGATTGTATTGGCTATATGAGATATTTTTTGGTTCCACATGAAATGTAAAGTAGTTTACATTTACATGTCTAGTTCTATGAAGAAAGTCAATGGTAGCTTGATGGGAATAGCATTGAATCTATAAATTACTTTGGATAATATGGCCATTTTCACAATTGATTCTTCCTATCCAAGAGCATAGAATGTTTTTCCTCATGTTTGTGTCCTTTCTTATTTCCTTGAGCAGTGGTTTGTAGTTCTCCTTGAAGAGGTCCTTCACATCCCTTGTAAGTTGTATTCCCAGGTATTTCATTTTCTTTGTAGCAATTGTGAATGGGGGTTCACTAATAATTTGGCTCTCTGTTTGTCTATTATTGGTGTATAGGAATGCTTGTGAATTTTGCACATTGATTCTGTATCCTGAGACTTTGCTGAAGTTGCTTATCAGCTGAAGGAGTTTTTGGGCTGAGACGATGGAGTTTTCTAAATATACAATCATGTCATCTGCAAACAGAGACATTTTGACTTCCTCTCTTCCTATTTGAATACCCTTTATTTCTCTCTCTTGCCTGACTGGCCTGGCCAGAACTTCCAATACTATGTTCAATAGGAGTGGTGAGAGAGAGCATCCTTGTCTTGTGCCAGTTTTCAAAGGGAATGCTTCCAGCTTTTGCCCATACAGTATGATATTGGCTATGGGTTTGTTAATAAACAACTCTTATTATTTTGAGATATGTTCCATCAATACCTAGTTTATTGAGTGTTTTTAGCATGAAGGGGTGTTGATTGTTATTAAAGGCCTTTTCTGTATCTATTGAGATAACCATGTGGTTTTTGTCATTGGTTCTGTTTATGTGATGGATTATGTTTATTGATTTGCGTATATTGAACTAGCCTTGCATCCCAGGGATGAAGCAGACTTTAACGTGGTGGATAAACTTTTTGATGTGCTGCTGGATTCGGTTTGCCAGTATTTTATTGATTGTCACATCAATGTTCATCAGGGATATTGGCCTGAAATTTAATGGATAAAGGATTCCCTATTTAACAAATGGTGCTGAGAAAACTGACTACCCATATATAGAAAAACAAAACAAAAAAAAACTGGACCCCTTCCTTACACCTTATACAAAAATTAACTCAGGATGGACTGAAGACTTAAGCATAAACCTAAAGCCATAAAAACCCTAGAAGAAAACCTAGGCAACAGCATTCAGGATATAGGCGAGGGCAAAGACTTCATGACTAAAACACCAAAACCAATTGCAACAGAAGCCAAAATTGACAAAGGGGATCTAATTAAACTAAAGAGCTTCTGCACAGCAAAAGAAACTATCATCAGAGTGAACAGGCAACTGCAGAATGGGAGAAAACCTTTGCAATGTATCCATCTGACAAAAGTCTAATATCCAGAATCTACAAGGAATTTCAACAAATTTACAAGAAAAGAAACAAATGACCCCATCAAAAAGTGGGCAGACACTTCTCAAAAGAAAACATTTACACAGCCAACAAACATGAAAAAAAGCTCATCATCATTGGTCGTTAGCGAAATGCAAATCAAAACCACAATGAGATACCATCTCACTCCAGTTATGATGGAGATCCTTAAGAAGTCAGGAAACAAATGCTGGAGTGGATGTGAAGAAATAAGAATGCTTTTACATGTTTGGTGGGAGTGTAAATTAGTTCAACCATTGTGGAAAACCGTGTGGCAATTCCTCAAGGATCTAGAACCAGAAATACTATCCCATTACTGGGTATATGGTCAAAGGATTATAAATCATTCTACTATAAAGACCCATGCACATATATGTTTATAGGAGCTCTATTTACAATAGCAAAGACTTGGAACCAACCCAAATGCCCATCAATGATAGACTGCATAAAGAAAATGTGGCAACTATACACCATAGAATACTATGCAGCCATAAAAAAGAATGAGTTCATATCCTTTGCAGGGACATGGATGAAGCTGGAAACCATCATTCTCAGCAAACTAACACAGGAACAGAAAACCAAACAGTGCATGTTCTCACTTATAAGTGGGAGGTGAACAATGAGAACACATGGACACAGGGAGGGCACCATCACACACTGGGGTCTGTCAGAGGAGTGAGGGGTAGGGGAGGGAGAGCATTAGGAAAAATACCTAATGCACGTGGGGCTTAAAACCTAAATGATGGGTTGATAGGTGCAGCAAACCACCATGGCACATGTATACCTATGTAACAAACCTGCACATTTTGCACATGTATCCCAGAACTTAAAGTATCATTAAAAAAAAAAAAAAATCATGTCATCTTCAAGGAGGGACTATTTTACTTTTTCTTTCCCAATTTGCATGCCTTTTATATTTTTTCTCTTGCCTAATTGCTCCGGCTAGAACTTCCAGCAATGTGTTAAATAGGAGTAGTGAAAATAGTCATCCTTGTCTTAATCCAGTTCTTAGAAAAAAGGCTTTCAACTTGTCCCCATTCAGTATTATATTAATTGTGGGTCTGTCATATTTGTCCTTTATTACATTGAGCTACGTCCCTTCTATGCCTAAATTGTTGAGAGGTTTTATTATGAATTGATAAAATTATATTTTATCAAATAATTTTTCTGTATTTATTGAGATGATCATACAGTTTTTGTCCTTCATTCTGCTGATGTGCTGTTGGAGGCCAAAAATTGAGGGTCGTGATCAACTCAGTATACCACAGGAGGCTATATGAATAAGCAGCTAACTGTTTCTCATAAATGCAGAATGTTGGCAAACTGACAGACTGCATCTGCCACCCAGAAGGACTGCTGAGGGCAGTCATGACCTAGGCACAAGTGTTTCTTATGATTAGGGATAATTGAAGCTTGTTAGTCATAATGCAAACTTGTGGTCAATCAAGCTTCTGACCATTACCTCCTCCTCCCTGCTCTTTCTACCTAATAAATAAGAAGGGCTGTGGAAGCTCGAAGGGCTGCCTTTTCTCACTAGAAGCAGGGAGCTCTCTTCTTCTTCCCCGATTGCCTTTCCTTTAAAACAGTTTCTTTTGTCTAAAATTTTCATTTCTACATTCATCCCTTTGTTCAGGCTTGTAATGATGGTCCCAAGCAGTAACAGCATTAACTGCTGTAATAACAGTCTCAAGTAGTAACTGTGGCACTCAGCCAAAATGTGCTGTATCACATATATTGATTTATGTATGTTAAATTATCTATTTATCTCTGGGATAAATCCCACTTGATTTTGGTGTATTATCTTTTTAATGTGTCATGAGATTCAATTTTCTATTTCTTCCTAATCCAATCTTGGTAGGTTGGATGTCTCCAGAACTGTATACATATTTTTGTAGATTTTTTAATTTCTTAGCATATAATTGTTCATAATAGTTGCTAATCTTCCTTTGTGTTTCTGTAGTATCTTCTGTCTCTTTTTCATTCTTGATTTTATTTATCTTTGTCTTCTCTCTCTCTCTCTTTGTTTTTTGGATAGTCTATCTAGAATTTTATGAATGTTTTAAATCATTTTAAAACCCAGGTTTTTGTTTTCTTGATCTTTTGTTATTAGTATTTAATTCTCTACTTTGTTTAGTCCTGCCCTAATCTTTATTATTTCTTTCCTTCTACTAATTTCAGGTTTGGTATGTTCTTGCTTTTCTACTACCTCAATATGCATAATCAGGTTGTTATTTTAAATTTTTCTCTCTTTTTTGTGACAAGGTCTTGCACTGTTGCTCAGGGTGGAGTGCAGTGGAACAATCATAACTCATTGTCATTGTAATTTCAAACCCCTGGGTTCAAGCAATTCTCCCACCTCATCCTCCAGAATAGCTAGAAATACAGGTACACACCACCATGCCTAGGTTTTTTGTTTGTTTGTTTTGCTATTCTTTTTGTTTTGTTTTTTTTTTTTTTTGTAAAGATTAAGTCTCACTATATTTTCTTGGGTGGTCTCAAACTCCTGGCTTCAAGAAATCCTCCCCCCTTGGCCTCCCAAAGTACTGGAATTAGAGGCATAAGCCACCACATCCAGGTCTATTACTTTTTTTAATGTAGGTGTTTATAGATATAAACTTTCCTCTTAGCACTGCTTTTGGTGTGTCCCATAGGTTTCAGTTTGTTGTGATTTCATTCATGTTTGTTTCAAGAATGTTTTAAAAATTTTTTCTTGTCTGGATGTGGTGGTTCACGCCTGTAATCCTAGCACTTTGGGAGGCCGAGGCGGGTGGATCACAAGGTCAGGAGATCGAGACCATCCTGTCTAACACGGTGAAACACTGTCTCTACTAAAAATACAAAAAATTAGCTGAGAATGGCGTGAACCTGGGAGCAGAGCTTGCAGTGAGCTGAGATCACGTCACTGCACTCCAGCCTGGGAGACAGAGTGAGACTCCTTCTCAAAAGAAAAAAAAAAAAGAAAAGAAAAGAAAAGAAATTCATTAATTTCTTTATATACCCAATGGTTATTCTGAAGCATGTTGTTTAATTTTCGTGTACTGGTATCATTTCCAAGTTCCTCTTGTTATTGATAACTAGTTTTGTTTCCATTCTCGTCTGAGAAGATAATTGCTATGATTTTGAATTTTAAAAATTTGTTGAGACTTTTTTGGTGGCCTAACATACAGTTTATCTTAGACAATGTTTCATGTGCTGATGAAAATAATGTGTTCTCTGCAGCTGTTTGATGAAATGTTCTGTAAATATATGTTAGGTCCTTTTAGTCTATAATGAAGATTAAGTCTAATGTTTCTTTATTAATTTTCTGTCTAGAGATGATCTGTTCACAGCTAAAAGTTGGGTATTGGGTTCCACAATTATTATTGTATTGGGATCTATCTCTCTTTAGCTCTGATACTTTTTCTTCACGCAGTTAGGTGGATATATATTTAGAATTGTCATATGCTTTTGCTACATCCATTTATTTATCATTATGCAATGACTTTCTTTGCCTCTTTTTATGTTTACTGCCTTGAAACCTATCTTAACTGAGTATAGATACTCTGACATCTTTTGGTTTGTTTACTTCGAATATTGTTTTCATTCTTTCACTTTCACTCCTTATGCGTCTTTATAGGCAGTTTCTATTAGGCACATATAGTTGGATCTTTTTTTTCTTTTGTCCATTCAGCCATATCATATATATTTATTTGGGAATTTTAATTATTTTCATTAAAGATGATTAATGTTAGATGAGAAGACACTCCTGTCATTTTGTTAACTGTTTTCTGATTATTTTGTATATTTATTATTTTATTATTTACTTTTATAATTTGATGGGGCTTTTTGGTAGTGATTGCATTTGATTCCTTCTTGTTTCTCATTTGTGTATCTGATCTATTATTAAGTTACATACTTTTGTAGAAAATATTCTTCAGAACTGGTCTAGTGGTGATAAATTCTTGCAGTTTACTTGTCTGGGTAAGACTTTATTTCTCCTTCATTTCTGAAGGGTAGCTTTGCTGGGTATTGTATTCTATTTTTTGTTTTGTACTTTTTGTTTGTTTGTTTTGGCACTTTGAATGTATCATTTCATTTTCTTCTGGTTCATAAGGTATCTGCTGAGAAGTCTGCTGTTAGTCTGATGGGAATTCTTTTACACATGACTTGATGTTTTTCTATTGATGTTTTTGAGAATTTTCTCTTTGTCATTGACTTTTAACCATTTGACTATAATGTATGTGCCTTGGAGACAGCCTGTTTTTTTTTTTTTAATTAAATATATTTCAGGATGTTCTAGTTTCCTGTATCTGGATGTTTATATCTCTCAAAATGCTTGGGAAGTTTTCAGCTACTTTTTCATTAGTTTTTTTATACCTTTGTCCATTTAGTTTCCTTCTGGGATTCCAAATATGAAAATATTTGTTCACTCTATGGTGCCCCATATATCATGTACACTTTTTTCATTCTTTTTTATATAGTCTTTATTTATTTTTTCCTGAGTTATTTCAAAAGTCCTGTCTTTAAGTTAAGAAATTATTTTCATGTACTTGATCTACTCTATTACTGAAGCTTTTGATTATTTTTTTTTTTATTTCATTCATTGAATTCTTTAGTTCCAGAATTTGTTTGGTTCTTTTTTTGCAGCATCTATCTCTTATCTTGAGTTTCTCATCAGGATCATAAATTGTTTTGGTTTTTTTGCTTCTTAATTTATTTGTATTACTTATCTGTGTTCTCTTGTATATTGCTGAGTTTTCTTAACATTATTTTTTACGCATTCTTTTTCAGATCTTTCACAAATTTCTTTTACTCTGAGATTTGTTACTGAAAAATTATTACATTCCTTTAGAGGTGTCAGGTTTCTTTGCTTTTTCATGTTTTTTATGTCCTTATGTTGATATCTGCAAATCTAGTGTAACAGTCAATTTTTCAACTTTATGGATTGAATTTTATAGAATTTAAAAAGAAAATTTAGGTGTATTTATAGTGTCGTATAGGTGTATTTATAATGTTGTATAGGTGTATTTATAGTGTTGGCTAAGCAGGATCCTTCAGCTTTGATTCTTGATGGGCACCATAGTGTAGTCTTCACATGATTTCTTCATTTATAATCAAAGTCAGTGATATTTGTGTGTTCTGCCGCTTAGGCTGCAGTTGTCAGTGAAGGTTGCAGCAAGGCTTTGTTGGAGATTGGGACATCAACCATTTCAGTCCTCACACTCACAGGCAGTCTATGGGGGTCTGGTGGTGGCAGGGCTGCTGTCAGTGGAAGTAGTCCTGGGCAGATGACTTTGAAGTCCTGGGGAAAATGTGCTTCAGCTCTGTTTCTCCTTGAGGAAGTCTTTCTGGTGTGATGTACCTCCTTTTCCCCTGGTGTAGGACATTGCATGAGCTAGATTTCTGGGGACCCAGTCACACCACTGAGTCCAGCTCATGTCATGATGCTGCAGCCCTAGGGGTGGACATGGAGAATATCAGCATGGCTCTAGGGGTGTGGAGATCATATGGCTGTTGAGCCCCAGAACAGTATGTAATCTATTGGGGGCTGGAATCTCAAAATGATGCCATGCTGCATGTTAGTAGGGCCCAGTGTGAATTTCCTTTCTGTATCTCTTTAGGCACATGAACTCCAGGCAGGTCTGTATACTAGAATCAGAGCCTGTAATTGCCAAAGGTCTCTCCTGTTGGTGGGATTGCAGGTGCCCATGTTGGAAATAGACTACTGAGGATCTCTTACATTTTCTCTGTGTTAGGGAGTTCTTCCTGGCTCACAGCTAATCCTGGCTGGACCAGTACCTTATTCACTTCCTTCCCCTCTATGACTCAGAAGTTCCCTGTTACTTCCATACAGAATTCCAGTGTTCTACCTTAGATGCTGTATTTAACATTTGCTTATATACTGCATTTTGGTCCTGCTTTGTGGAGGAGGCAAGTGTCAGGTGCCTCCACCTAACTATCTTGATAATGTCCTTTCTACATTTTTGTACCTGGCAACCCATCCAATTGTATTGTTTTGATGCCTTCAAACTATGTTTGTATGTTTTCTTTTCATTCTGCACTTCAGCTTAACTCTTTTCACCTTCTCCATTGTAGATATTATTTATTTACACTTTTTTGAAATTTTTTGTGCATATTGTTTTCTGCTTGTGTTGGAATCTTATATACTTTAAAACACTACATAAGTTTATTAAGGGCACTATGTCTTTCTCATTTTCTAATTCCTTCTGAACTTATTTTACTGTCTTGCATATAAATAATCAGTAAATATATTTGTATTCACTACCGCAAAATAAATTTTTTAAAATGCCCGATGATGGCCATTTAGGGTATGGAATGTTTTTTGAGATCCCTTGATATCACTATTATCTTTTTTTTTTTTTTTTTTTTTTTTTTTTTGAGACGGAGTCTCGCTCTGTCGCCCAGGCTGGAGTGCAGTGGCGGGATCTCAGCTCACTGCAAGCTCCGCCTCCTGGGTTCACGCCATTCTCCTGCCTCAGCCTCCAGAGTAGCTGGGACTACAGGCGCCCGCCACCTCGCCCGGCTAGTTTTTTGTATTTTTTAGTAGAGACGGGGTTTCACCGGGTTAGCCAGGATGGTCTCGATCTCCTGACCTTGTGATCCGCCCGTCTCGGCCTCCCAAAGTGCTGGGATTACAGGCTTGAGCCACCGCGCCCGGCCGATATCACTATTATCTTAACAAAAGAAAAACAAACTAGTGCGTGCAATAATATCTCTTATGAACCAAGAACAAGTTAAATATTAAGTGGACTCAGGTGAGAAAGTAGAATATATGGTAAATTAATTGGTCTGAATTGTTTCAACAAGCTACATTTTGATATTAAAAACAGATAAACCATATCTGAAAGTATTTATTATAGATACTTATCAAGTTGGAGTCATAAAATTTTGCTGTACTAAATGTAAAATTTACCAAGTAGCTTCCTGCTTATTCTACTTGCAGAGGTGTAAATTACTCATTATCATAGAAGATCTTTCTTGACTATTGAGTCGTTTCACAGCTTTTGACAATCTGCATCATTGACTCTTAAGGAAAATAAGGCGTCAAGAATGCATTGTTGTCTAACCAAAAACATCATCCATAGCACTTGTCAATCTTAGAAGAATTCCTTGAAGAAAAATTAATATACTTAGGCAAAATATCTGTGGGGGTTCCAATTTCATTGATAAGGTGTATTTTTTTTTTTAATGATATAAAAAATCAGGTGGCTTATACTTTTAACAAAAATAATGGTTTTGAAAACTAATCTACATGTAGGGAACTAAATAAATTCCAGAAGAGAGTGTTACTATTACAACCTTCTCTGAGTAAAAAGAATCATGTTCAGTTTTTTAAAAATTACCATGAAGTGAAAACAAAGTAAGATACAGTAGAAAATATTAGATGAAAAATCTAATTGCTGCTTCAGTTACAGTGAATAATTCTCATTTATTCACAATAATTTTTGAACATTACTGAGAATACAAAATAGTTTGTACAGCTTTTAAAATACATTTCCTTTCAATGTTTTTAAATAAATGTCCATATAATTACTGATATGGTTTGGCCATGTCCCTACCCTAATCTCACTTGGTTGTAGCTCCCATAATTCCCACATGTTGTGAGAGAGACCTGGTGGGAGATAATTGAAGCACGGAGCAGTTTTCCCCATACTGTTCTCATGGTAGTGAATAAGTCTCACAAGATCTGATGGTTTTATAAGGGGTTTCCCTTTTACTTGGCTCTCATTCTCTTTGCCTACTGACATGTGAGACATGACTTTGCTCCTTCTTGCCTTCTGCCATGATTGTGAGGCCTTCCAACCATGTAGAACTGTGAGTCGATTAAACCTCTTTCCTTTATAAATTACCCAGTCTTGAGTATATCTTCATTAGCAGCATGAAAACAAAGATATATTACTAAAATTCTATTTTCTTGGTTTGTCTGAATTGCCAAAGACTTTTCACTTCTAAAGGTTTTATAAATTTGTTGTATAATATTGAAGAGGAGAAAAGGGATATAAAGTGGTTATAGTCAATAATTTTCAGGATGTTCACTTTTGTGATTCTTATGTGCAGTGTCATTTGTATAACTTGTTTCAAGACATCACACAATTGCCCAACTGCCTTAAACGTTTCTAATTTTTTTACCTAATAAATTTCAGTTAACTTTCCTTTTTATTAAGAATCCGAGATTAGAAAAGCCCTACTTTTAGTATGAAAATATTAGTAAAAGACTTTTTTTATCTCAATTTTGATTTTTCCACTATTTTTCTCTATAGTGATAGGTCTAAGAATGATAATACTTGTTATATAAAAGGAAAATTGATCCTTTTACATCTTTGGTCTATTTTAAAAATAATGGGAATTCCATTTCTTAGAGAAAAATTCTTAGTTTTCTAGGCTTTCCTTGAAAGATTGAAATGAAAATATCTCATTCCTTAGGAAGGCAGACTATGGACATCCTGAAGTAACTATTTAATTGCCAGTTGTAACTTGGAGTTCTCTTTTAATCATCTTTAAAAGATTGCTGGGAGTTTACAAAACAATTATGTAGGACACAAGGACTTCAAATGTGAGTCTCAATGATTAAATATAACAATGCTTATTCTATAGTACATCCCTACTTTACATACATATTAATATAGTGGGTTAAATAATAACCTTTTGTGTAATGACAGCATATTGAAGTTATCTCACTAGGCCACTATAGGAAGGGAGATCATTCTTGTCCTTCTGAGTGACTTTACTCTTTATAATATCTTATTGCTATGCCTTTTAATATATCATATTGGTATACTCTATATTGGAAGATTGAATTTTAATAATTGCATAACTATTTCTTGCATCATTAACCATCAAAATCACATTTTAGTGAATAATCTCTACTATTTATTATAATTTCATGTGTAATTTTCTATGTTTTGTTCAACTTCTAATTTCTACATAGATTGTGAGGTCGGGAACACTTTCTTGTTTCTCAAGTTTTAGTAGTAATAAAGTTGTAAGAAAGAAGTTTTGTTAAAATTACTCAGATTTAATTTCTTCCCAATGAAAAATTCATGGGTAGGAGTGACAAACAACCTTTGTACTTAATCTAAGAAGAATAATTTGTTTATGACATATTAAAATGGAAACAGCTACCTTGCAGACTCACCTTCTTTGTTTTTCTCATCCCATTTGTCTTTGTCCTTTAATATGTAGCATCCAGTCAACTGTATGTTGTAGGAATTATATACTGTACTTCTGCCTGTCTCCCATTACCCATGGTTATGTGTTAAGTGTTATTGCCAGCTCAGTATTTACCTTCCTGTAACATTACTATGAACATTAATACTTTGAAATGTCCTCAGTAGGAAATGGACATTTCTTCCTATCATGATTTGTTAGTAAAGAGAAATGCTAACTGCCGAAGATAATAATTGTTTTCTCCTGTAGTGTAGGGGTGAAAAGGTCTGATACTACTTCCTTACCCATCTCAAAGTCATCCATGGCTGACACTCTTATAACAAAAGACAGATTAACAAAAGAAAAATATAATACATTTATTCCACAAAGTTTTATGAGACATGGGAGCTTTCATAAATGAAAATCCCCAAACCCAGGGAAAACTGTACTTTTACACTGAGTCTCAATGAAAAATGGACAGCCATGTAGACATGGGATTGAACATAAAGGGAATGATCTAATGGCAGTAAATTGGTGGAAAGTTATTAAGGCCTGTTTGTTAAGACTCTTCTTGGCCTCTGTAGCATTCCACTACCATCACCCCTTATCTTGGGTATGGCGCAGGACTCTTCCAGAATGAGGCTCTATGGTCTTTTGGAGGATATAAGTCAGACACTAGCCTTGCTAGGTTTTATGCTTTCAGACTTTATATAATTTAGGTTTTAGGCTATGAGGAAATAGAGTTCTAGTTTCTAGGGTCCACCTTGGAAAAGAGGTATGCTCATTTCTGTGACCAGCTTTAGGGTGCAAAATGGGGAAAGACAAAAGTAGAGGTGAAGAATTTCAAGAGAATTTCTTGCTTCTGAGGACTTTCAATACCCTTCAGTTCAAAGTACTCTGCATGTCAAAGTGCCATACTTTTTAGTATCATGATCTGAGTCCCAACAGTAATCAATTCCCAATCTTTGGGATCTATTTGCTGATCTGCTGTATAGCAGAGGATAGTTATCAGAAAAGTTACTTAACCTATATTACTTTGGTTTTCTTGTCTATAAAACATGAATAATAAAGATACTTTTTTATAGAATATTTGAGGATTAAATAGAACATTTGTGTTAGTCCATTTTTATACTGCTATGAAGAAATACACAAGACTGGGTAATTTATAAAGAAAAAAAGATTTCATGGACTCACAGTTCAACATGGCTGGGGAGACCTCACAATCATGGTGGAAAGTGACGGAAGAGCAAAGGTATGTCTTACATGGCAGCAAGCAAGAAGACATGTGCGGGGGAACTACCCTTTATAAAACTGTCAGGTCTGCTCACGCCTGTAATCCCAGCACTTTGGGAGGCCCAGTGGGCGGATCACGAGGTCAAGAGATCAAGACCATCCTGGCCAACATGGTAAAGCCCCATCTCTACTAAAAATACAAAAATTAGCTGGGCATGGTGGTACGTGCCTGTAGTCCCAGCTGCTCTGGAGGCAGGAGAATAGCTTGAACCTGGGAGGTGGAGGTTGCAGTGAGCTGAGATCTCGCCATTTCACTCCAACCTGGTGACAGAATGAGACTCCATCTCAAAAATATAAAATAAAATAAAACCATCAAGTCTTGTGATAATTACTCTATCATGAGAACAGCATGGGAAAACCCAACCCCATGATTCAATGATCTCTCACTGGGTCTCTCCCACAACATGTGGGGGTTATGAGAGCTACAATTCAAGATGAGATTTAGACGGGGACACCACCAAACCATATTAACAATATACAGGAATTTCTTGGAACACTCCCTCCTGTGGGCTTCATCAGAAGAGTGGTTGTTATTGAAACTGTTCCCAAAGAGTTAAAGAAAGTAATGCTAACAGAAATGTTTGAGTTTACAGGACAGCAAATAAGAAAAGAAAAAACTTGCTAAAACACTGAAATTCCCTTCATTTGTAAGATAACAAAACTGGCTAAAATCCATTGGAACTGATGCGGCCAACTGGAGTTTGCACAGAACAAGCTTGCTGACATCACAGTGTGAATTTCCACTGCCTGTTTTATACTCACTGATCCCTAAACTGCACCTGTGATCCATGAGGTAAATATAAAGAGATAACTATGCATGCCTGAAGACTTTTGAGACGTCCCCTTTTCTTCCATCAATCACCTACTAATCCCTCCAGTCACCCCCTAAATCTTTTCTAATAAAATTACTGCCTTAATACCAGCACAGGGAGACAGATTTGAGTTGGGCTCCTGTCTCTTTGATGGTTGACCTGCAATGAAGACCCTTTCATTTCTCAAAAACCCAGTGTCGTAGTATTGGCTTCAAGCACTTCCAGCAGCAAGCCCTTTTTACTCTGTAACATTACTATGTAATCAACTGATTTTTGATACATAAGATGTTTAATTGTGCAAATTAGTGTCTTGTAACACCAGCCAGTATTTCTTCATAGTTCATTTTAGATGAGTACAAAAGTTAAGCAGTTTGAAATATGATATGGTTGTACGGCAGGCCAAGTCTCACTAACAGCTGAACAGGCTGGCCTCCATGACAACTATTTCAGCACTGACTGCGTGGTTAAATTCAATAATAAAAGCTAATAGAGCCACAGCCCTCATATAAAGGCTAAATGTAACAAAAGCCCAACAAAAATTTTGCCTAAGCTTTTCCTGGGCCTTAAAGCATTACAAGATAATGAAGGAATTCTTAACAGGACCTGCTTAGGATTAAACAAGTCTTACTGTGAGTCTGAAGGAACTCCCCAGACCTCCATAAATAAGTTTTATTGGGGTCTAAAGGAACTCCCCAAACCTCCATGATTTAGCAGGAGACAATGTAAGGGTAATCACCCCTAGCACCTGAGCTCATCTAGATTAAGTAAATTTACTGAGTTTCCACAGGAAAGTGTTCAGGATTCAGACCTTATAGTCCAGAAGAAGTTAATCACTTATATCTTTAGATGAATGCACACTTACACACTGACATATAACACAGAAGGTATAAAAACTCTGGAAAACTTTGTAATTTTGAGTTGGTCTGGTGATGTTTTCCCAGCCTTCTCCCTGTACCTGGTTACAGAAATAAATTCTCTTATTTCCCAGTTCATCTGCATTTTATTATTGGGCTGTAAGAATAAGCAACCTGACCCTGGGTTCAGTCTGGGAACAGTTGGAGACTAATTTTTAAAATTTCTACTTATCAATGTAGAAAAATAAAATCTTACTCCACAATATTTAATAACCAATTAAATTAGAAAATAATATATTTTTTTAAAATTTTCACTAAATTACAGAAACAAGGCACCATTTACAGTTTTGCTCGGGTTTGAACAAATTGGAATTCTACTTGCAGTATGACAAAATTCTAAATAAACTGGCTTTCCTTCTGATAACAAGCATATAATCTGCATAAAATATAACTACTTGAAAAAACTCTGAAAAGTGAACAAAAGCAGCAAGATTTTGGGGGGAAATTGTAACTTCAGAGAACAGACCCATATGGGTTAGTTACTCATTTAGATATAGTCTGTAATAGCTTTTAGCATTATTTATTGAAAATAGTGATATTTGCATGTACTCTCCATGTGATTCTCCCAGAGACTCTGCCATTAAAGCTAATTTGTGGTAGGATTATGTATATGACAAAATAATATAAAGGACTCTGGCTGAAACTCCATATTGGGCTCCCTGGTTCTAAAGTGTTCTGTACACTTTGGTCAGTCCTTATATGAGAAAGTGTGTCTTGACAAAGCCCTTACAGACAGAGGAGACTAGAAACCTGAACTTGGCTCCTCTGATCCCCTTGCTGGAAGACCGCCTTTGACTATGATTCATGTTCTTATTTTAATTCATTGCTATATTGCATTATATTCCTTCAATTAACTATAGATTTGGAAGCACCGTATATTGGGTCCTGTGACTTTTAGTCACTGAGCACTGTTTATCTGTCATTGATAATGCATATGGTATGTTTATTGAGATAGAGTTATAAATACATAATTTTAAAAAGACAATTATGATGGCAACTAATTTGTCATGGAACTATACTCACTTGATAAAAAACGTTAACTAGCATTGTTTGTTTTCACCAATGGAAGGTTACAATGAATGATTACAAGTAAGGGTCTCTGCTATGCTGTACTTGCAATACTAGATCTCTCAATAACACCATACTGACCTTCTTTGAAATCACTTTTTCTTAATCAACATATAGTAACCTATATTTTAGAATAGTAGTTTTCAATTTCCTTGTGCATCACAATGTTTTATATCGAATATTGAAAAATTATTAACAAATTAATATTGAAGATGGACTTGCAAAAGACCCTTCATTTTGATAATATATACAGACACTGTGAAACATAGTAATTTGGTATTTTGGTTATTTTATTTTATATTTCACAGTTCTTGAAAAAATTAAATTATTAATGTATCCAATTAGATTTCATCTTTCATCGTGATTGTCCCTGATAATATGTGCCTTGCCATTGTACCATAATATTCGTAAGTGAACAGCAGAGTATAAAAACCCCAGCTGAGATTTCATTTTGGGCCCTGCTTCTAAGCTGTTTTGTTTTAGGTAATAAACACCCTATATTGGTGGTTCTTGATCTTACAGGGAATTTGTATTGTTACAGAGGGAGGTAAGAAATCCTGGAGAATTTTCCCCCTAATATGGGAGCTTGGCATGCTGATTATCTTAAATTGAAGGTCCTTGAAGGGCAGCAGATACTAGAAAAACACTTTACTCTGAAGTTCTTTTTCTACCTTAAGACTTGACTCACCAATTGCCTTTCATCACCTCCCTGAATAGAAAAGAAGATTGAGCAATGTAACCACACCTGAATAGACTTTTTCATAAGATAATGTCTGCCTCTGGGGCTCATTCAAATTCCAAAGAAAATAATTTGCAAACTATTGTTTTGTCTTATGGGTGATGGTACTCATTTACAGCTCCTACATCACTTTTCTCTCTCTAAGAAAAAAGATATTTAAGCTTTAACCACCTGACCTTTATACAAGTTTTTATATTTTTTTGTAGGGCTTCCATGCTCATGCAGGTAAAGGAGATTATTATGCTTTTCTCTTGTAATCTGTTCTTTGTCATAGTGGTGTCAGCAATTACCCTTATGTTAGGGAGGAAAAGGATCACCCCTTTCTGTCTCTACAGAGGATAATTGTAATTCCCATCTGATGTCTCCAGAATTTGGACTCTTTGCTGTTGAAGTAGACTTTAGCTGTAATGCATATCCTTACTTTAATGCATTTTCTATATTGTATCCTTTTGTTGTAATGAAATAAATTTGTCAGCTTTGGTATACTGGGTTGATCATGGCTCACTGCAGCCTCATCCAGCCTCATCCTTCTGGGCTCAAGCAATCTTTTCACCTCAGCCTCTGAAGTAGCTGGGGGCACAGGCACACACCACCACACCCAGCTAATTATTATTTCTTGTGGAGATAGGGTGTCACTATATTGCCCAGACTCATTTGGAACTCCTGGTTTCAAGTGACCGTCTCATCTCAGCCTCCCAAAGTGATAGGATAACAGGTATGAACCATCATGCCCAGCGCATGAGTACTTTTTTGACACTGAACTCTCTTTATCTGCAATCATTGGTGTAAAACCCCACACCTTTTCTTTCTCTAAAGAATCAGAAAACACTTTCAGGAATCCACATCCCCTGAAATTTGTGAGGGGAAATCCAATTCTGTGTACAGAGTTTGCCTATATCTATGTGGGATTCCTGAACTACACATGTTGGGGACAGATTGCAAAAAGAACAGTTAATGGAAATAATGAATTGAATGGAGTTTTGAGCCACTGCACAAGGCATAGTTTACAGCTTTAATCCAATCAAGTTAAATGCTCAATAAAATAATAGCAACTTCTGCTATTTTCCTCTGATTAACCTCTGTTATTCAGAGACAGATAACAGAAACTAGAGTCTGCAAAGTATAAGATTACTTACAATGACCAGAATATAATACAATATAGCACTGTTATTCTATAAACAATGAGCTAGAAAAATGTGTCCTATTTTCAAAAGAAAAAAAAAAATAGTGTAGATCTATCTTGATATGATCCAGATGTTGGAATTGGCAAACAAGGACTTTTGTGCAATCATTATAACCATGCTAATGAGACAAAGAAAAATGTGCTTGAATGAATGACTGAAAAGATAGGAAGTAGCATTAGAAAGTTAGAAACTAGGGGGTGGAGCAAGATGGCCAAAAAAACAAAAGGACTCCTATCAATAGTTTTCCCCACAGGAACACCAAATTTAACAATTATCTATACCAAAACAATCACCTTCACAAGAACCAAAAGTCAGATGAGCACTCAGAATAACTGGTTTTAACTTAATATTGATGAAAGAGGTACTGAAGAGGATAGGAAAGAAAGTTGTAAATCACTGATACCACTCTTCTCCCATCGTCTAGCAGTAGCCACATTGCATGGGAGAATCTCTGCACTGTGAGACTTTGCATTGAACTCAGTGCTGCCTTGTCACAACAGAAAGCAAAACCAGGCTAAACTCAGCTGATGTTCACCCATGGAGGGAGCATTTAGATAAGCCAAGGGGAAATCGCCAATTGCAGTGGTCAGAACTTGAGTTCTGGCAAGTCTTGCTCCTGTGAGCTCAAGCGCTGGGGCTCTAACTAAACTCGAAAGGCAGTCACAGACACAAAGACTGTAACTCCTAGGCAAGTCCTAGTGCTGAGCTGCTCCCAGAGCTAGTAGACATTGGGGGCACGTGACCTACTGAGACAATAGCCGGCACAGCTAAGGAAGTGCTTGTGCCATTGCCCCCCTTAACCAGAGACTGTGCAGCTCATGGCTCCAAAATGGACTTCTTCCTTCTGCTTGAGGAGAGGAGAGGGGAGACTAAAGAGGATTTTATCTTGCATCTTGGATACTGGCTCAGCCACTGTACAATAGGGAACTGGTCAGAGTTATGAGGCCTCCCTTTCAGGCCCTAGCTCCAGATGACATTTCTAGACACACCCGGGGCCAGAAGGGAGCCCACTGCCTTGAAAGGAAGGATGCAGTCCAGGCAGGACCCATCACCTGCTGAATAAAGACTCCTCCTTGACCCCTGAATAACCAGCAGTGATACCCAGGTATATGCCATAGGCCTTGGGTGACGCTCTGAGATGTGCCAGCTTCAGGTGAAACCTAGCACATTCCCAGCTATGTTGGCTAAAATGAGAGACTCCTTCTACTTGGGAAAAGCAGAGAGGAAAGTAAAGGGGACTTTGTCTTTCACTTTAGTACCAGCCTAGCCTCAGGAGTTAGAGCACCAAGAAGGCACATGAGGTTCCTGGTTCCAAGCATGGGGTCTTGGATCACATTTCTGGCTCCAACCTGAGCCAGATGGGAGCTTACTGTTTTGAAGGGTGAATCCCAGGCCTGGCAGCTTTCACTGCAAACTGACTGAAGAGGCCTTGAGCCTTAAAGGAATATTGGAAGTAGCCTGGCAGTAGTATCCATGGTCCTGTGGTGATGGTGGCAATGGGGTGTGAGGTTCCTCTGTCTGTGAAAAGAGGGAAGGAGGAATAGGAAGGACTGCTTCTCATGGTTGGAGTGTCACCTCAGCCATAGTAGAAGAGAACACCAGCTAGATTTCTAAAGATTTTGACTTTAGTCGCTGGCTCCCAGATGACATCTATGGAAAAATCTGGGTCTGTGAGGAATTTGTCACCTTGAAGACAAAGAGACAAACCTGGCTGGCTTCACTACCTGCTGATTGTAGAGCCCTAAGGCCTTAAGTGAACATAGGCAGTACACAGGTAGTGGTTACAGCAGGCCTTGAGAGAGATCCAGTGCTGTGCTGGCTTCAGGTCTGACCCAACGCTGTCCCAGTGATGGTGGCCATAGGGGTATTTGTGTCACTGCACAACCACCTCCAGGCAGCTCAGCATGGAGAAATAATCTATTCGTTGGGAGGAAAGTAAGGGAGGGGAACAAGAATCTCTACTTGGTAATCCAGGGAATTCCTCCAGATCTTATCCATGACCGCCAAGGTGGTACCTCTATGAGTCTGCAAGAACCTCAGCATTACTGGGCCTGGAGTGCCCCCTAATGCAGGTATGGCTTAAATCACAACATTCAAGTAATTTCAAATACCTGGAAAGACTTCCCAAGAAAGACGGCAACAAACACACCCAAAATCCAAAAATTATAATAAATACCTAATTTGTCAATGCCCAGACACTGACAAACATGCACAGACATCCAAACTATCCAGGAAAACATAACCTACCAAATGAACTAAATAAAGCACCAAGGATCAGTGCTGGAGGAGACAATATATGTGATCTTGTAGATGAAGAATTCAAAATAGCCCTGTTGAGGAAATTCAAAGAAACTCAAGAGAACACAGAAAAGGAAATCAGAATTCCATTATATAAATTTGACAAAGAGATTGAAATAATTATAAATAATCAAGCAGAAATTCAGGAGGTGAAAAACACAATAAACATACTGAAAAATACATCAGAGTTTCTTAATAGCAGAATTGATGAATCAGACAAAAGAATTAGTGAGCTTAAAGACAGGGTATTTGAACATACACAGTAAGAGGAGACCAAAGAAAAAGAAACAAAAAAGAATGAAGCACACCCATAAGATCTAGGAACTAGCCTAAAAGAGGCAAATGTAAGAATTGTTGGCCTCAAAGAGGAGGTAGAGAGAGACAGAGAGACATAAAAAGTTTATTCAAATGGATAATATCAGAGAACTTCCCAAATCTACAGCAAGATATCAACATTCAAGTACAAGATTATAGAACAACAAGTAGATTTAACCCCAAAAAGACTACTTCAAGGTATTAAATAATTAGACTCCTCAAAATCAAGGATAAATAAATAATCCTAAAAAGTAGCAAGAGAAAAGAAACAAATATTATACAATGGAGCTCCAATCCATCTGGCAGCAGATTTTTCAGTGGAAACCTTACAGGACAGAAGACAGGAGCATGACATATTTAAGTACTGAAGACAGAGACTCTGTCTCAAAAAAGAAAAAGAAAATTACCCAAAAATAGTACATCCACTGAAAATGCTGTTTATCAACAGCACACCTGTCTTACAGAAAATGCTGAAAGGAATACTTCAATGAGAAAGAAAGAAATATTAATGAGCAGTCAAAAATCACATGAAGGTACAAAACTCACTGGAAATAGCAAGTACACAGAAAAGCATTGGATATTATGACACTGTAACTGTGTTGTGTAAACTACTCTAAGTAGAAAGAGTAAAAGATGAACCAATCAAAAATAGTAACTACAACAACTTTTCAAGACGCAGTCAGTACAGTAAGATATAAATAGAAACAAAAAGTTTAAAAGTAGGGGTACAAAATGTAGGTGTAGAGCTTTTATTAGTTTTCTTTTGGCTTGTTTGTTTATGCAAACAGTGTGAAGTTATTATCAGGTTAAAATAATGGGTTATAAGATAGTATTTGCAAGACTTATGGTAACCTCAAACCAAAAAACACACAATGGATGCACAAAAAATGAAAAGCAAGAAAATAATTATGCCATGCCACTTAAATATGTCATACCAGTCTCTCCTGACCTGTAAGGTTTCCACCAAAAAATCTGCTGCCAGATGTATTAGAGCTCCATTATATATTATTAAACACCACTGGAGGAAATCACCTTCAATAAAAGGAAGACAGGAAGTAAGAAAAGTAGGAAGAAGAGACCACAAAACAACAAGAAAACAAATAACAAAATGACAAGAGTAAGTCCCCACTTGTCAATAATAACATTGAAGGTAAATGGACTAAACTCTCCAATGAAAAGACATAGAGTGGTTGAATGGATCAAAAATAAGATTAAATGATCTATAGCCTGTAAGAAACACACTTCACCTATAAAGATACATGTAGACTGAAAATAAAAGGATAGAATTTGTTTTAATTGTCAATGCCAATGGAAACCAAAGAAAAGCAGGAACAGCTATACTTATCAGACATAATAGATTTCAAGACAAAAACTGTAAGAGACAAAGAAGTTTACTATATAATGATAAAGAAGTCAATTCAGCAAGAGAGCACAACAATTTAAAAAATATATACCACTTATACTGGAGCACCCAGGTATATAAAGAAAACATTGTTAGAGCTAGAGAGAGAAATAAGCCCCAGTACAATAGTAGTTGGAGACTTCACCCTCTGCTTTTGGCACTGGACAGGTCTTTCTGATAGAAAATCTACAAAGAAACATGAGATTTAATCTGCACTACAGAAAAAATGGAGTTAATACATATTTACAGAACTTTCATCTAGCAGCTGCAGAATACACATTATTTTCCTCAGCACATGGATTATTTTCAAGCACAGACCATGAAACAAGTCTTAAAACATTCAACAAAGTTGAAATAATATCAAGCATCTTCTCTGACCACAATGGAATAAAACTAGAAATCAATAAGAGGAATTTTGGATACTATACAAATACACTGAAATTAAACACTATGCTCCTGAATTATCAGTGGGTCAATGAAGAAATTAAGAACAAAATTGAAAAATTTCTTGAAACAAATGATAAAGAAGCACAACATATCAAAACCTATGGGACACAGGAAAGCATTACTAAGTAGGAATTTTATAGCAATAAGTGCCTATGACAAAAAAAAAAAAAAAAAAAAAAAAAAAAAAAAACAAGAAAAACTTTAAATAAATAACCTAAGAATGCATCTTAAAGAACTATAAAAACAGTTCTCACTTATTCGTGAGATCTAAAAATCAAAACAATTGATCTTATGAACATGGAGAGTAGAAGAATGGTTACCAGAGGCTGGCAAGTATAGTGGGAGGCTTGCGGGGAGGGGTGACATAGGGTTTGTTAATGGGTACAAAAAAATAGAAAAAAATGAGTAAGACCTACTGTTTGATAACACAACGTTGTGACTATAGTCAATAATATCTTAATTGTACATTTTTAAAATAACGTAAACAGTGTAACTGGATTGTTTGTAACTCAAGTGATAAATGTTTGAGGAAATGAATACCATATTCTCTGTGATGTTCTTATTTCACATCGTATGTTTGTATTAAAACATCTCATGTTCCACATAAATCATACACTGACAATGTACATACAAAAATTAAAAAATAAAAAGTAAATTACAAAAAGGAGCAAATCAAATTGCAAATTAATAAAAGAAAATAAGTAAAAATGAGAGTTGAAATAAAATTGAAATGAAGAAAATAAAAAGGATAAATGAAACAAAAAAAATAGTTTTATGAAGAATTAAACAAAATTGACAAAACTTTAGCCAGACTAAGTGAGGAAAAAAGAGAGAAGACCCAAATAAAGAACATCAGAGATGTAAAAGGAAGTGTTAAAAATGGTAACACAGATATTTAAAGGATCATTAGTGGCTACTAGGAGCAACTATGTATTAGTTCATTCTTGTACTGTTACAGAGAAGAACCTGAGACTGAGTAATTTATAAAGAAAAGAGGTTTAATTGATTCGCAGTTCCACAGGCTGTACAGGAAGCATGGCTTGGAGGCCTCAGAAAACTTACAATCATGGCAGAAAGGGAAGGAGAAGCAAGCACATCTTACCATGCTGGAGCACAAGAGAGAGAGAGAAAAGGAGAAAGTGCCAGACACTTTTAAACCATCAGATATCGCGAGAACTCACTCATTATCATGAGAACAGCAAGGAGAACAGCAAGGAGGAAATCTGCCCCAATGATCCAATCACCTCCCACCAGGTCCCTCACCCAACATTGGCAATTACAATTCAACATCAGATTTAGGTGGGGACACAGAGCCAAACCACATCCTTCTGCCCCTGGCTCTTCCCAAATCTCATGTCCTTCTCACATTTCAAAACATAATCATGCCTTCCCAAAGGTCCCCCAAAGTCTTAACTCTTTTAACATTAACTCAAAATTCCTTGTCCAAAATCTCATCTGAGGCAAGGCAAGTTTCTTCTGCCTATGAGCCCATAAAATCAAAAATAAACTAATTACTTCCAAGATACAATGTGGGTACAGACATTGGGTAAATGCTCCCATTCTAAAAGGGAGAAATTGGCCAAAACAAAGGGGCTACGGGCCCCATGCAAGTCCAAAACCCAGCAGGAGAGTCATTAAATCTTAAAGCCTCAAAATAATCTCCTTTGACCCTATGTCTCACATTCAGGGAATGCTGATGCAAAGGGTGGGCTCCCAAGAGCTTGGGCAGCTCCACCCCTGTGACTCTGCAGGGTACAGCCCCTATGACTGCTTTCAGGGGCTGGCATTGAGTGCCTATGGCTTTTCTAGGGGAATGGTGCCAGCTGTCAGTGGATCTACCATTCTGGGGTCTGGAGGATGATGACCCTCTTTTCACAGCTCTACTAGGCAGTGCCCCAGTGGGGACTCTCTGTGGGGGCTCCTATCCCGTATTTTCTTTCTGTACTGCCCTAGCAGAGGTTCTCCATGAGGACCCTATCCCTGCAGTCGACTTCTGCCTGGACATCCAGGCATTTCCATACATCCTCTGAAATCTGAGTGGAGGCTCCCAAACCTCAACTCTTGCCTTCTGCACACCTGCAGGCTCATCACCATGTGGAAGATGCCAAAGACTGTGGCTTGCACATGGTGAAGCCACAGTCTGGACAATACCTTTGTCCTTTTTAGCCATAGCTGGAGAAGGAGTGGTGGGGAAGCAGGGTACCATGTCCTGAGGCTGCACAGAGCAGCGGGGGTCCTGGGCCTGGCCAATGAAACAAATTTTCCCTCCTAGCCCTCCAGGCCTGTGATGGGTGGAGCTGCCATGAATGTCTCTGAAATACTTGGAAACATTTTCCCCATTGTCTTTGATATTAACATTCTGTTCTTCACTTATGCAAGTTTCTGCAGTGGGCTTGAATTCCTCTCAGGAAAATGACTTTTTAAAATTTCTACCACATTGTCAGATTCTGAATTTTCCAAACTTTCACACTCCGCTTCTCTTTTAAATACAAGTTCCAATTTCAGATAATCTTTGTTCATGCATATGAGTGTATACTTTTCGAAGTAACCAGGCTACATCTTCAATGCTTTGCTTCTTAGAAGTTTATTTTATCAGATATCCTCAATCACCTCTCTCAGGTTCAACGCAATCCTATCACTTGCAACAACATGAATGAAACTTGAGGTCATGTGTTAAGTGAAATAAGCCAGTCACAGAAAGACAAATTTCACAGGTTCTCACTTATTTGTGGAAGCTAAAAATTAAAACAACTGAATATGTGGAAATAGAGAGTAGAAAGATGGTTATCAGAAGCTGAGAAGTATGGTTATCAGAGGCTAGTGTTTGCTAGCACAAAAGGGTGAGTATGGTAAAAAATAATGTAAGTGTACATTTTAAAATGACAAAACAAGTACAATTGGATAGTTTATAACTCAAAAGATAAATACTTGAGGTGATGGATTACCCCATTACCCTGATGTGATTATTACATATTGCATGCCTGCATCAAAACATCTCATGAAATTCATAAATATATACACTTACTATGTGTCAGGCCTCTGAGCCCAAGTCAAGCCATAGCATCCCCTGTGACTTGCCTGTATATGCCCAGATGGCCTGAAGTAATTGAAGAATCACAAAAGAACCTGATGTAAATGACTAGTTGATGGGTGCTGATGAGTTGATAGGTGCAGCACACCAACATGGCACAAGTATACATATGTAACAAACCTGCACGTTATGCACATGTACCCTAGAACTTAAAGTATAATAATAATAAAAAAAAAAAGACAAAAGAAAAGAAGTGAAAATGCCCTGCTCCTGCCTTAACTGATGACATTCCACCACAAAAGAAGTGAAAATGGTGGGTCCTTGCCTTAAGTGATGACATTACCTTGTGAAATTCCTTTTCCTGGCTCATCCTGGCTCAAAAAGCTCCCCCACTGATCACCCTGTGACTCCCACTCCTGTCTGCCAGAGAACAACCCCCCTTTGACTGTAATTTTCCTTTATCTACCCAAATCCTATAAAACGGCCCCACCCTTATCTCCCTCCGCTGACTCTCTTTTTGGACTCAGCCCGCCTGCACCCAGGTGATTAAAAAGCTTTATGGCTCACACAAAGCCTGTTTGGTGGTCTCTTCACATGGACTCGCATGACACTATGTACCCACAAAAATTTAAAAATAGAAAAATAGAAACTATGTTAAAAAAAAACTCTAATGGAAAGCACAAAACTGAAAAATATATTTGAACTAATTTGAATGTGTTTCTTTACCCTTGAAACTCCATTTTTTTTCTATAAACTGAACAACACTATAGCATTTCTGTCTACTTTGCAATCTTGTTGCTCATCATAAGCTCTTAATAGCTTGTATAAATATGACATACTGTTGCATTTAAAAATGGCACATTTTAGTTTATATTTTACTTATAGATATAACTATACATACATAATAGATATTGGAAAATAATTATAAATTTATCAATATTTTATCAATGTCTTATGATATACTCATTTAATAGTCTGACAATCTGCATCTTATTTAGAAATTCTCATATATAGTAGCTATCATATATATACACATATATCATCTCTCTATATATATTAGGGAACTAGGAAGACATAGTGTTATAGTATGAGTTATTTTATACCTACCTGTGTAAATCAATAAATTACTTATTAGCAATGACAATTTTTATAAGTTGAGAATACAGCAAATGGAAACATACCACTTTTTCTGGTGAATCATAAGGCCGTGTAATGTGATCAATCTTTATTAACGAGAATTTATAAAATGGCAAATTGAGTAGGTGAATTAATGAATACTATCCATCTGTGGAGTTCTTTCTCATATTTCTAAAATGGATCCTGCTGTCTGCAATACACTGACTTTACTTATGCTTAATTCAGTGATCCCATTAGGCCAGAAGCCTTTTGAAAATTGTGGAATTTCACCGCTTTAGATGCCAATAATTCTTGATGGGCCATAATGAGATAATGAAACAAGAGAGTGCTCCAGGTGTCTTTTATCATGTAAACTGTATATGCAAAACAATCAGGAAGGTTTTACCACCGAAAAAACCCAGTTGTCCTAATATTTTTGTGTTGATCATTTTATTGTTATTGACATTACCTTCACTAAAAAAGTTACATCAAAGTTCAGGGATCCCTTGAATGTACAAGCATTATTATTTTACTACTGGCTATCCATTTGCAGCATTTGACTGTATCTTGGTTTAATCTTTTTCTCCCGTTTTGACTAGTCAATTTAATCCTCATTTTCAGAAGATAAATAACTTAAATTTGAAAAGTAGGAAAATAAAACTTGTGTAATCCTACTTATTTTCAGGCAAATATTTGTTTTGTCAAACAGAAAATTGCTTTTAAATTAATATTTGCGTGTATCTGAGTTAATACAGTAAAACATACTTAAAATCATTATAAATGCCATATTTTTATTGAAGCTGAATAGATAAATTTGGACAAGTAAACATGTGCATTTACACTTCAGGGTTAGAAACCATCTTAAATGTGCTCTGAAGGGTCAGTTTGTAACAAGACTTAACACACATTTAGCAGGATGGTAGATCACCACATGATGAGCCAGGTCATTTGAAGCAATAAAACCTAGGGCACTGCTGTTTTTACTTATCTTTCCCAAACAACAACATGTGGGCATAATTGGAGAATTTTAAATGATGTAGTTTACTAAGACCTGTGGTGAAAATGACTGTTGTTATTGAGGATTTTTTTTGTTTGGTTTTGGTTGTTATTACTAATCTCTTCTTTTTCCCCACTTACTTCCTTTTAAAAGATTTTTTTTTTTTTTCCACCTGAACTACCAAGCAAGACTTTCCACTTCACTTACCCCAGCTAAGCATTTGTATTTGTGTTTTATCTTTTCAGGCACTCAGATTTCCCGAGGTTCAATCCGCCCCATGCCCGCAGCACTTTAATTGATAGTGTGAAGTTTCTTCATCTTGCAAAAGAGTGAAGTCATTTTTAGCCTCTATGTAAACGCATTGTCATTCAAGTCAATAAAATGGCTTTTTGTCTCTGTGCTTTTAAACAACAGGGCACGCATGCTTAGCTTTCGGGGAACTCATCTTAGAACTTTATTGCTAAAAACTGAATTCCCTCTTATCTGCTAAAAGTATGAGTCAGTTATAATCTTAGTTGACAGTGTGTATCCCATTCAGAGGAAATACTTTTTATAAGTAAATGGCTACTGTTTTAGATGTCATCCTATATTTTAATAAAATAATGTTATACAAGAGTGATGCATTGTAAGGGAAAAGAAAAAAAAAAAACTTATAATAAAGGAGTCACTATCTTGAAATTTTACCCACACTAATTCATGAACCAAAAAGAATAAAACCTGACATTATAGTAGTTGTTGGGGCTCAGAAAATGATATCCCAGATTAAGGAACTTTGGCATGCAGAGTACATTGAGCTAAAGGACCTTGGAAGGCCTCAGAAGCAGTCTCAGAACCAAGGTCTCTGACCTAATCCTGCCCTCCTGTCTCTCAGTTCTCAATCTCCCCTGAAGTTAGTCATAGAAACCAGAATTTCTCTTCCCAAAAGTGAGTCATAGAAGCCAGAACCCCCTTTCCCCAAAGTCAGTCATAAAAACTAGAATTCCTACTTTAACCATCTCTCACTTTTCTGTCAAGAAGCTGGCCATAAAGAAATTCTCTGACCTATCCATGTTTTATAGTTGGAAATAAGATCCTCATTTCAGGGGTCCTGTCCCATACCAGGTGGTGCTGGGTTTTCCCACTCAGTCTGTTACTATCAGATTGTTCCCTTTTTGTTCAATTACATTTCTACACAGCTGTCCACTCTTCATCAAAACTAAGCATAAAAGTGACAGTTTTCTCTTGGGTCTTTGGGTCTTCATTTCTGAAGGTTTCGTGTCACATAACATTATGATTAAGTAAATTTGCTATGTTTTTCTTTTATCTTTTGTTGCAGGAGTGTCAGCTGTGACTCATGATGGGTGAGGAAAGATATCACACCCTTTCTGCCCCTACATAGGAAGATGTCTGAAGAATAACATTTTGCAAAGCTAACAAGAAAACCTTCTCAAAAGTCTCTTCCTTACATCAGATATGATGTGACTTATGTTTTATAACAGCTTTTTATTTTACTTGATACAAAGTAAGAGCATTAATATAGCAATGTGGAGAGTACAGAAGTCTAAGATTGATCTCTAAAATAAATGTTTCACTACACATGAGAAAAAAACCTCAGAAATACCATATCAGAAGTAACACATTCAAGACTCTTAGAGCTTTCCTTATCTCCAAGAACCACACCCTGTGGTAACACAATTACTGGGTCCCTGATTATTTGCATAAAATAATATAACCATTTTTCATACATTAATGTGATATGAACATGTGTTAATATTATACATTTTACCTTATTTTATAAATACATGTATATACATAAATGCTATTCCCTAATATTAAATAACAAAATATACTTAATGCATAAAAGAGAAAAACTCCTTTAGTGTCATCATGATTTGTTTTGAAAAAATGAAAGGAATATTTCTAAGCTCATTTTGCGAATATATTTTAAAACTATTAAAGGTATAAAGGCAATAATATGCCCAATATTGCCTAAGAAAAAATTTAGGACATTTGGAATGAAAGTGTTTCTAACGGAAAACTATGAATTCTTTAGAACACACCCTTCCAATTTATTTGATCCTGTTAGGGGCTCTGTGCCTTTCATTTACTTAAAAGTTATTTTGTAACACTAGGTTGTAAATAACTGATATCAATGCAAAATAATTCCCATGTATAGATATGCAAACAAATTCTGTGGAAATTCACTTGCGTTCCCTCCTTAACTGCATTAGAAGTAAGTTTTGCATCTGTTTGCAGATTTATTCAACATTCCAAATCTATAAATCTCTCTTCTTCGGATTCTTCTTCAAACCAGTTGTAACTTATTTCCAGTACTCTCATTTAAATAATGACTTAACATATTCGATCTGTGTTCATTTTATTAATATGTGAGCCATAATTCTTACTTGAAAATTATTTTTTATCTTAGGTCCACTCCAGAATTATATTTTCAAAATTATGGTAAAACAAGACATTTAGATTTGAAGGTAGTAAAACAAAAAACAAAAACAAAAAGTATTCGTAAACCTCAGTAAAGTTCTAATCACCAAAAACACACTAAGAAGGGAAGCCAGAATTGGGATGCTAGAAGGAGCACTTTTGGATTTCCACTTTTGATTTGTTTAAATCTGCCAACATGTTCCTTATCAGTGAACTGGAAATGAGTGATTGCTCTCAAGTAGAGGCCCTAAAAGGTTTAGAGATCAGTAGAACACTTATTTTGTTGTTGAACATGGCAACACAGAATTGTAAGTAGTAGGCTAGAGACAAGACGTCAAGAACTGGGAGGAAAGAAAAACTTGAAATTGAAAGAATGTCACATAAAGAGAACAAGGATAGAAAAAACAACAACATGTACTACTAAGTTCAAGCATCAAGGGAACATAAAAAATTAGATGAAGAGTTATCATCTGGGCATTCCATTCTTGTATTTATTTTATTTTATTTTATTATTTTATTTTATTTTTTGAGATGGAGATTCACTCTTGTTGCCCAAGCTGGAGTGCAATGGCACAATCTCGGCTCACTGCAACCTCCGCCTCCTGGGTTCAAGCAATTCTCCTGCCTCAGCCTCCCGAGTAGCTGGGATTACAGGCGTGCACCATCATGCCTTGCTAATGTTTTGTATTTTTAGTAGAAAAGAGGATTCACCATGTTAGCCAGGCTGTTCTTGAACTCCTGACCTCAAGTGATCCACCCACCTCGGCCTCTCAAGGTGCTGGATTACAGGTGTGAACCACCACGCCTGGCCCCATTCTTGTATTTTTAACTTGTTTCAGTTCAGTCTTCAGATGCAAATGAAGAGTGAGCAATGGTATTAATATGTATACATCAAACCATCTGAAGAAACATAAACTCTATCCTGTTTCAAAGAAAAAAAAAAAGAAGTTTATCTTTTTCTCTAAAGTTCCCTTCCACTTTCTAGAAATGAGTGAGTATTAGAAAATGGTCTGCCCTTTATTTCCTAAACCTGTGGTCTTCACATTTGACAGCAATTTACCTTTCCCAGAAGACTTTCTCATGGATACCCCAGGATGTAATTTAAAAATAATCAATTTCTGATTCCTCAACTTCCACTTATAGAAAGTGATTTGCCTGTGAATGTGTTTCCTGTAGGTTTTCCAGGTCTAATCCTCTTTCCTAAAATTCTTTTACTTAGGAAAGCATACCTTTCACTCAAACTAAATTTTAGTATTGTGTACGGATCCAGGGTTAAGCACCATAAGCCTCAAAGAAAAGGGCACATTAAATTACTCAAACCATCTGATATGGTTTGGCTCTGTCCCCACCTGAATTTCAACTTGAATTGTATTCCCATAATTCTCGAGGGTTGTGGGAAAAACTCAGTGGGAGATAATTGAATCATGGGGGCTGTTTCTCCCATACTGTTCTTGTGGTAGTGAATAAGTCTCATAAGATCTGATGGTTTGATAAAGGGAAGCCCGTTTCACTTGGCTCTCAGTCTCTCTCTTGCCACCACCATGTGAGATGTGGCTTTCACCTTCCACAGTGATTATGAGGCCGCTCCAGAGACGTGGAACTGTAAGTCAATAAATCTCTTTCTTTTGTAAATTTCCCAGTCTCACGTATGTCTTTATCAGCAGCATGAAAATGGGCTAATACACTAAATTGGTTCCAGTAGAGTGGGGCGTTGCTGAAAAGATGCCTGAAAATGTGCAAGTGACTTTAGAACTGGGTAACAGGCAGAGGTTGGAGCAGTTTGAAGGGCTTAGAAGAAGACAGGAAAATGTGGGAAAGTTTGGAACTCCCTAGAGATTTATTGGATGGCTTTGACCAAAATGCTAATAATGATATGAACAATGAAATCCAGGCTGCAGTTGTCTCATATGGAGGTGAGGAACTTGTTGAGAACTGGAGCAAAGGTGACTCTGGTTATCTTTTAGCAAAGAGACTGGAAGCATTTTACTCCTGCCGTAAAGATTTGTGGAGTTTTGAACTTGAGGGTAATGATTTAGGGTATTTGGCAGAATATATTTCTAAGCAGCAAAACATTCAAGAGGTGACTTGGGTGCTATTAAAGGCATTCAGTTTTAAAAGGGAAACAGAGTGTAAAAGTTCAGAAAATTTGCAGACTGGCAATTTGAAACAAAATAAAATTCCATTTTCTGAGGGGAAATTCAAACTGGCTGCAGAAATTTGCGTAAGTCAGGGGGAGCTAAATGTTAATCATTAAGGCAATGGAGAAAATGTCTCCAAGTCATGTCAGAGACCTTGTAGCAGTCCCTCCTGTCACAGGCCCAGAGGTTTAGGAGGAAAAAGTGGTTTTATGAGCTGGGCCCAGGGTCCTTCTGCTGTGTAGAGTCTAGGGACTTGGTGTCCTGTGTCCCAGTCACTCCAGCTGTGGCTAAAAGGGGCCAAGGTATAGCTTGGGATGTTGCTTCAGAGGGGGGAAGCCCCAATCCTTGGCAGCTTCCACGTGGTGTTGAGCCTGTGGGTGCAAAGAAGTCAAGAACTGAGGTTTGAGAACCTCCACCTAGATTTCAGAAGATGTATGGAAACACTTGGAGGCCCAGGCAAAAGTTTGCTGCAGGAGCTGGGCCCTCATGTAAAACCTCTCCTAGTGCAGTGCAGAAGGGAAATGTGGGGTGGGCACCCCCACCACAGAGTCCCCAGTGAAACTCTGCCTAGTGGAACTGTGAGAAGAGTGCCACCATCCTCCACACCCCAAAATGGTAGATCCACTGACAGCTTCCACCATGCTCCTGGAAAAGCCACAGACACTCAATGCCAGTCTGTGAAAGCAGCTGGGAGGATGACTGTTCCCTGCAAAGCACAGGGGTGGAGCTGCCCAAGACCATGGGAACTGACCTCTTGCATCAGCAAAACCTGACATGAACTTAAAGGAGACCATTTTAGAGCTTTAAGATTTGACTGCCCTGCTGGATTTCAGACTTACATGGGGCCTTTAGTCCCTTTGTTTTGGACAATTTCTCCTATTTGAAATGGCTATATCCACCAAATGCCTGTACCCCATTGTATCTAGGAAGTAACTAACTTGTTTTTGGTTTTACAGGCTCATAGGCAGAAGGGACTTACTTGCATTGTCCCAGATGAGACTTTGAACTGTGGACTTTTGAGTTAATGCTGAAATGAGCTAAAACTTTGGGGGACTGTTGGGAAGGCATGATTGGCTTTAAAATGTGAGGACATGAGATTTGGGAGGGGTCGGGGCAGAATGATATGGTTTGGCTCTGTGTCCCCACCCAAATTTCATCTTGAATTGTCTTCCCATAATTTCCATGTGTTGTGAGAGGGAACCAGGGGGAGATCACTGAATCATGGGCAGTTTCCCCCATACCGTTCTCATGCTAGTGAATAGATTTCAAGAAACCTGGTGGTTTGATAAGCAGAAACCCGTTTCACTTGGCTCTCATTCTTTCTTTTGCCACCACCATGTGAGATGTGCCTTTCCCATTCCACCATGGTTGTGAGGCCTCCCCAGCCATGTGGAACTGTAAGTCCAATAAACCTGTTTCTTTTGTAATTTCCATAGTCTCAGGTATGTCTTTATCAGCAGTGTGAAAATGGACAAATACATCATCATAAATTTTCCTGGTAGCTAGCATTCCTGTCACATACGTATTTCTGTTAGGAATAAAGTATGGCTTTAAATCAACATCATGATCTGTTAGGATATTCTCTTTCAGACTTCAAATATTATGGAATATACTTAATGTGAACTGTGGAAATCAAAAGAATGGCTTAAATCTTCTACTTCTAACTAAATTTTATTTTTCTTTTTTCATCCCAACATTCTTCCAACATATCTCATGATACATTTTAAAATCTTCATTTGGCATTTAAAATTCTACTTTCCTTATAGTTTAGTTTTGATTGACTTTTTGAAGCAGTGGGCTGATACTTGAGTAAGACGTTTCTTATTGAGAAAACAACATACATTTGGATAATCTGGTTTCTGTTTTATAGTTGAATATCAGAACTGCATATGTCTGTGATGTCTGTGTATAATATGACATTTTAAATGCCTTATTTTGCTCTCTATTCTGGGTAGGAGTTTTATTTCTAGGAGATGATATTTTAACACAAATGCATTTAGTATTTTAAGCTTATCATTCAAGTTATAGTTCTTCCCAATATATCATTACAATTCCTAAAAAAAAAAAAAAACACACACACACACACACAATACATAATACTAAGCTTCTTTACAGGGCTAGGACATAGGGGATTGTTTTAACACTATCAGACAAAAGATGAATTGTTAAAAATAGTTTTGTTAGGTATAAATATTGATGCTTAAAACAGAGCAAATATGCTAATCAAAAGACGACCACAATATATTTCATTTTTATCTGTCATATTCCCCTGATTTCAGAGTTATGAGGTATGTAAAATAAGAAAGTTATACTCCAAAGGCATTGGTTTCTAAGGGCACTGATTCAGGTACCTGTGTTAGCTGCACTTCCTCCTTTCCCAGAACATCTGTACATCTATTTGTGATTCAAAATGTCTACAGAATATGGATAAAAAATTAGGAAATGGAAATGGTGGTTTTGGTGGTGGATTTTAAAAGTTGTTCATTTAACATTAAGACCAGGGTTGGGATAGGTATAGTTCTGATAATTAATGTTTCATGTTGAAGACCTTGGTTACTTGACTAGAGAAGCTTACGTTTAAATTGACCAAGATGTAGACAAATAATCTTAAACCTGGGGAGCTAAATTAGATGATAATTTGTAGGCGAACTGAGCAAGTGTGAGAAACTTCAACCTGTACTCCAACTCTGAGTTTGAATGGGAAACTAATAGCATCCAAAGAACAGGGGCAAACATCATTTTAAAAAATAAATAATAACAAGTCTGAACAATCTTGCCTTGAAAGATAATGAAAGGTAGGAAATCAAAACCAGCAATAGGTGCACTATGAAAACAAATTCAAACATTATGGAAATAGATTCTGGATCATCCATATGGCTGACAGAAAAAGTATATAATAATTCACCCTCATTTTGGACAGAAAATCGGCCTCTGTGTCAACTAAAAAAGAGCAGGGATTTTCGTTTATTTGTTTTAGTTTTTACTAGTCAAGTGAATCAGTGAGAGCAGAGAAAAAAAAAAAACAAAAAAAAACACAGAAATCTGTAACTGGTTATGATAAATTAGTTGTAAGCATTACTGGACTTGGATAAGCCAAAAAGGCTCTAATGCTCTACTTCTCTGAAGAAATTTGGGGAAACCATTTATATATCCCAGATATTTACCCGGTGAAATATTTTGACATGTTTCAAATATATATTGTCAGCATTTCTAATATTTACTAAGTTAACACCACTTCTGCTGCTGACTTTAGAAAAACTTTATATTTTCTATAAAAGCATAATGAGATTCCTCCTTGCCTACAGATAACAAAGGATAGGTTAGGTTATATCTGTTTATAACAGAAATCTTACCATTTTAATGGGTTTCTACGGAATTCAGTAAGATAAAGGAGGAGATGAAAGAAACTACAAGTCTAAGACATATCTTGGATACCTACAAAGCAGAATAATGCAGAGACACAAAGCAAACGTATGGAGAAGATGTTGTCTGTAATGTAAACAATAAAACAATAAATTATGAATGTGAGAAAAATGTGGTGGATACAGAGAATAGAGAGAACTAAAGCTAAATGTCAAAATTTTGCTTCTGGAAATGGCAGAATAGCTTCTGTCAAAGTAAACTTATTGCAGATAGCAATTATTAAATCTGAAAAAGTATTTTTCAAAGCAACTGTTTGAAAGCACTAGATAAACCAAAATCAGGACAAAACTAGAGAATAGTTGACTCTTGAAAGAACAGAACTGTGTGGGGTGAAATTAATATTTATATGGCTTGCCACTGAAGTCACTGTGAGTCCACTGGCTGCAGATTGCAACAACTCAAAAAGAGACACACAGCTCTGTGGATAAGAGGATGAAGTACACTACTACAGTGTCTGGAATGTGGTGTTTGGTAGGGCAGGGGGAAGGGTGGACATAGAGAGAAAGAGACATCCAAGAGATATCCCATAAAATTTCTATTCTAACTTTACCTAAATCCTTGGCTGGCACCAGAACAGCACATTTGTGGTCAAGATGCCAAGAACACTAGCAAAATCAAATGTGGGAGGCCTGAAAGAATGATAGGAGAAGGAAGTTTGGAATTTGAGTCTAGTTAAATCAACCATCTGTTTGAAGAGATATTAATACTCTTCAGAGGAAGACAAATAAACCTAAATTCTTTGCAACATATCAAATATAGTACCAAGTATAGAAGAAAAGAATGGCAATATTGCAGAAAAACCAAGAGAATAAAAATCTTGGAAGCAGATAGAAAAAAATAAAATGCATATTAAATGTGAAAGAAGTCATAGACACAATGGCTGACTTCCCATCAGAAGCAATAAAGGAATGATGACAAATGTAGAGGAGAAAAAATGTTGTTTCTCCCTCATCACTAGGTTCATGGCTGAGATCCCTATAACAACAAAAAGAAAGATTAACAAGAACAAAGATTACACATTTATTTAATATGAGTTTACTTGACTTGAGAGACACTGTATAAGGAAATTAAGACCTAAAGAAACAAAAAATCTGTGTATTTTATGCTACGTTTTATAGAGAAGTGGATAGTTGTGGAGAAGTATGGTTGGAGAAAGAGAATGTAAACTAATAGTAATAAGCTGGGGAAAACTTAGAGAAGCCTATTTGTTCATATTCTTCTCTACGTCCCTATGTCTTCTGAAATAAAGGCATTCCTTTCCTCTGCATAGAGGGTGGGTACCACTGCAGTGAGAGCTTTATGACCTGCTTCATGGTAGACAGGCAGGAGGAAAGTGAGAGTGACCTTCCTGCTTCTAGGGTTTTCTTAAATACGATGGTTCCATATTTGGATGTAGCATGGCCTGAATGCCATTACAAAGAAAGTACATTTTTAAAGTGCCTACATACATTTAAAAATAAATAAGCAAACCCTATTGACTAAGAATTTGGTAACTAAAAAAGTATTTCAAGACCCGAAGGCCAAAAAACAACAATTTTAGATAAGTAAAAATTATATTAGTTTTGAAGGACCTTGCACTTCAAGAAATGATAATGATGATCTGTAGGCTGAAGGGAAATGTCAACATATGGAAACCAAGATCTACAGGAAGAAAAGAAGAGCAGTAGAAATGATAAATATGTGGAGACATATATGCTTATCCAGTTAAATTTATAGGTCATATTAGGAAATCACATACTTTTATATTCTCATTGTAGGAGGAGGAAAAGCTAATGAAAAAGATTTGAAATAAATGATATGCAGAAATAAACATTTGGGAAGAGTGTTTCTCTGCATTGGTTGCTTAGTTGAAGTTGGAGAAATTTATGGTGTTGGTCAGAATTTTTCCAGGAGTACTTAGCAGCCTTGATACAGGCAGAAAAGGTCAACAAGTAGAATTTTCCAGGAAGGGTGGGCAAAAGAAAATGAAATCACATATACTATCAAGAGAATAAGTAATGGACTGCAGAATCTAACTGGACAGTAAAGGAAAGAGAAACAGGAGAATTTTGGTGGGGGAAAATGGAAAAGTGGGCAAGGGGTTCCTGTGAGGTCCAGAAACACAGTTGTTTGACTAACCTCCATGCCCAATGAAAACATCTTCAATGGTAGGCAGGTTTGGGATAGAAAGAACTACGTGCCATAAACAAGATGACACATTTTCACAGTAAAAAGGATAGGAACCAGGTCAGTAAACTAAGATTAGAAAGAGAGACAGAAAGAGGCATAATCTTCAAAGTGGGAAACTTAATCATGAGGGTACATGTGGAATGCTCGTATGTAGCAGTTGGCACATGGAAGGATATTAATCTTGAGAACTCTAGTAAAGGGAAATAAGTAGTTTCCATCTCTCGGGGTTCTGAGGAAGTATTAATCACAGGAGAGAGATTTTCGTTTTGGCTTTTTAAGTTGGAAAATGGAGATTTCTAGAAGGTATATTAAAAAGAATTCAAAGGGAAGAGAAAATTGGACATTAGTATCAGGATCAGAGTACAAGGGCTCACATCTTGAGTGGTGACCAATAATAATGGAGTTGTGAGACATGGTATGTACAGTTGTTCTTAAGAATCTATCACAATAAACCTGTTGGGTAAAGGATTGCTGTCAGGGCATGGAGGTTCAAGGGTGTGGGCACTGGTCATTGCCAATACCAGTCTGGGCTCTTTGAAACTGGAGCAGAGTCTTCCCTTGGCTGTATGGTTGAGAGAATACAGAAGTAAGGTCAAAGTGGTGATGATGGTTAAGGACATTTTGGAAGACTGTTGTGTGGATTTCAGTGTTAGGCAAAGCAGAGCCATCTGTTCACACTTACTCCAAATACATGGAGACAATGTTATTATGATTATGATAATGCCACAATCTACTTATTTTAGATCAAGGGAACATTTTTCTAATTCTTTTGATTTATTTTTTATGTCTCTAGATAGAAACTATCTGTCATTAATAGTAAGCTTGTGACTCAAAGTTTAGGATATTTTCTGTAATGCTAAGAATTTAAAAGATTTTTTAAAAAATAAATGACATTCCTTCAGTGTTGTTCTAACTTATTATCATTACTTCTTTAGTGTATCTCAGGAGTAATTTGCTATGCAGATACCACAAAATTGACTTCTGAGTCAATTGGTGGTGATTACTATTTTTCTTTATTCAGTCTCTGAATGTGCTTCTTCATGGACTCCCCTCACTGTTTTCCTATCCCATTGTTTCCTTTTTTCGTTTCTTCTTTTTATTTTTAGAAATTTCCATGGTCTTTCTTTTCTCTGATTTTGTTCACCTTACTCTTTGTCTAATTCTTTTGGGGGTATGTGTTTAACAATATCGTTTGGGCTGAAGTGTCAAGTAGCCCATGTTTTGAGGTTTATAAGTCCCTTGTACAATAAATCAGAAAATCATGAAGATGGAAAAGGAGGAATTTGTTCTAGTAAACTTGTGAGAACAATACTAAAAATAAAGTCAGAGAAAAAGAGTGACATACGGAAACACAGAACAAAAACATTAAAAATGAAGAATTCACTTTTAATTTCTATAAACGTGTTTATTAAATACCTCCTAAGAAACAGAAATCACTCTATAGATTGAGAGTAAAATAAAAACATTGCCATAAAGTAACTAAGTATAATCCAAAATAGTAGGTATATTATTTAGTAACAGTCCACTTAGCATGTCTCCTTACCATATAGTATTGTAAGTATTATTTCTTATCTAATTACTTGATGAACCACAGTTTATATCTTGATCTGTTCTTTACACCCAAACCTCCTAAAAGTTTATGTTGTTTGGCAAAGTCACAAAAGCCTGCTAGGAGAAAGATGATTCTTTTGGCTGAAGTAGCAGAAATAAGAGAAACTATTACCCCAGGGACAAAAGAAATAAAGTTAAAAGCCAGAGGGGAGTGAACTTACTATATACAATATACTAAAAGGTATAACTATTTTGAATCTGACAACAGTGGGAATTATTTGTAGTCACTTTGTTGAAGGTTGAAACATAGATAAGCAGAGAGAAATACCCGTATAAGATAAAGTTAACGGCTAATTGTTCCTATAATTTAGAAAATTTTCTGAAAATTACTTTCTCTATATTAAAATTTTACATAGCATATTTGTACATTCATTTGAGACTAAATTTTAGTTTCAAATATATTTTTCTACACTACTATAATTATTTGATATACATGACATTATTTTCATAATAGAATTGTAAAGTGAAAATACAATTTTGATTTTGAAGGAGTGAAATTGCATACCAATGCTCTGTTCATAATTTCCTAGAAATTTCAGTTACAAATTTCTGAATGGTACTTAATTAAATGATAATTTTAAAATTCAGAAAAGTCATTGAACATACAGATTATATCATTGAAAGGGATTAAATATCTCTTTAAAATTCTTCTCCCATAATATGAATCTTCCGCCTGTTCGCTTCTCGGATAATGGCAATGTGAGATTTCTAATAGATTAAAACCTTGAGAATCTTCTGAGACTTCTCTCATTGATTTACCTCTCATTTCAACATTTTGACACCTTATTCAGATTCCATCTCCTAAATATCTCTCAAATACATCTCAGTTGCACATTTAATGATGAATTGCCTTGGAGTATATAATTAAGTGCATGTCCTTGGTAATACATACTGTCAAAGTTCTTTTCTATCTTCTTTTACCTTTCCACATTGTCATGTCTACTTTAACCCCACAGTGAACAAGTAACCACCCTATACTCTATTTATTAGAAATATTTGTCATTCAATGAAGGCACACTTTCAAAGTTATTGCAAATGTCGATGCTTGTGCCTGTTCCTATAGTATCTATTCCCTATGGTTTTGGCTTTTAAAATCTTAGACTTTTTTTTTTCAATTCTCCTTCATAAAGCTTTCCAGGATGACAACAAATCCCTGCATACACCACCATATTCTGTGATTGGAGCATTTGGCATATAGCAATAAAGGAATGCACATGCCAGCAAAGGCTAGGACAAATAGGAACAGAGGGAGGACGAGGAGATATGGAAAGGAAGAGAAATAGAGAGAAAATACATAGAAGAAATGTTGGCTTCTTGATAAAATACAGTTATTTGAAGGTAAGGAGTTTCATCTACCTCTAGAAATAGTAAGTTGAATTATTGAGAATAAGCTCAAGATCCATATCAGTCTTCAATTTATTTATTTATTTTTTTGAGATGGAGTCTCCCTCTGTTGCCCAGACTGGAGTGCAGTGGTGCAATTTTGGCTTACTTCAACCTTCATCTCCTGGGTTCAAGTGATTCTCTTGCCTCAGTCTCCCGAGTAGCTGGGATTACAGGTCCCCATCACCACGCCTCACTAATTTTGGTATTTTTAGCAGAGACGGGGTTTCACCATGTTGGCCAGGATGGTATCAAACTCCTGACCTCAAGTAATCCACCTGCCTCAGCCTCCCAAAGTGCTGGGATTAAAGGCATGAGCCACTGTGCCCAGTCTAAATATATATTCTTGTTGAGATCATTCAACATTCTCTTGCAATTATAAGTAGCATTATAGAGATATCCAGTGTAAACTTTACCCAGTTTCACACAATAACAACTTACAAAAAACTCTAGTACAGCTTCACGAGAAGGATATTGACATTGATAAAATCTACTGAACTTATTCACATTTCTAGTTTTGTATGCATTTGTGTGTGTGTGTGTGTGTGTATGAGTGTTTATTTCTAAACAATTTTATCCCATGCGTAAGTTTTTGTACCCACTACCACAGTCAAGATACGAAACAATTCCATAACCACAAGGATACATTCTGTTACTATTTAAAATCACATAAACCTCTCCAACCCACCCTTGTCCCTAACCCCCATGCAGCCACTAACCTATTACCCATTTCTAAAATATTATAATTTCAAAATATTGTATAAATAGAATCATAAAGTGTGTAACCTTTTAAAATCAGATTTTTCCACTCAGTATTATTGTCTGGATAATCATATAAGTTGTCATGTATATCAATAATTTGTTCCTTTTTAATGCTGACTAGTACTAAGATGACATATATTATGACAGTTTGTTTAACCATTAGTCAGTGAAGAACATCTATACTGTTTATAGTTTTTGGCTATTATGAATAAAGCCACTATATACAGTCATATGCAGGTTTTTGTGTCAACGTAAGTTTTCATTTCTCTGCGATAAATCACCAAGATTAAAATATCTGGGTCATATGCTATTTGCATTTGAGTTATATAAGAAACTGCAAACTTGTTTTCTATAGTGGTTGCAACATTTAACATTCCCATCAGCAGTGTATGAATAATTTAGTTTCCCTTTATCCTCACACATTTGGAATTGTCACTATTTATTTTTTTAGTCATTCTGTTAGGCATGTAATGATATTTAATTATGGTTTCCATTTGCATTTCCCTAATGGCTAAGGATGTCATACCTCTGTTTATCTCCTTATTTGCCAACTATGCAGCCTCTTCAGTGAAATATCTATTTCTTTTTTTTAGTTTTCAGAGTTCTTTATATAAGATACTTACCTATTCTTTGTTAGATATGTGGTTTGCAAATACTGTTTTCCAATCTCTTGCTTGTTACTTCATCTGCTTAACAGGGTCTATCACAAAGAAACCTACTTTTGATTTGGATGGAGTCTCAAGTTTTTCTTTTATCAATCATGGCTTAAGATCAAGAACTGTTTGCCAGTTTTAGATCTCAATATTTTCTTTAATGTTTATTTCTAATAGTTTTATACTTTTCCATTTTACATTTGTCTTTGTTACATTTTTGAATTAATTATTATAAAAAGGCTTAAGATTTATGTCAGGGGTTATTTTATTTTATATTTTGCCCATGGGTGTCCAGTTGTTCCAATACCATGTGTTGAAATGATGTTGAATTAAATTGAATCAGATTTCTCTGTTGAATTGTTTTTTAGACTGTTGCCAAAAATTATTTGAGAATATTTGTGTGGGTCTAACTTCTAAGTTCTACATTCTATTTCGTCAGTCTCTTTATACCTCCTCCAATAACATGCTGTCTTAACTACTGCAGCTATATAGTGAAACACAGTATCAGATAGAGTGCTTTTTCTCCCTTTATGCTTGTTTGTCAAAATCGTTTTAGCTTTTATAAGTTCTGTGTCTTTCCATCTCTTTTTTTTTTTTTTTTAGATGAAGACTCTCTCTGCTGCCCAGGTTGGAGGGCAGTGTTGTGACCTCGGCTCATTGCCACCTCTGCCTCCCAGGTTCAAGCGTTTCTCCTGCCTCATCCTCCTGAGTAGCTGAGATTGCTGCACGCCACTGCTCCCAGATAACTTTTTGTATTTTTTTTTAGTAGAGATGGGGTTCCATCATGTTGACCAGGCTGGTCTTGAACTCCTGACTTCAGGTAATCTGCCCGCCTAGGCCTCCCAAAGTGCTAGGATCACAGGCGTGAGCCACCATGCCTGGTTGTCTTTCCATTTTATTTTTTAGACTAAGCTTGTTTATATTTACTAAAAACCTTGCTGGAATCTTAAAATAAATTACATAAAATCCATAGCTCAATTTTGAGTGAATTAATACTTTTGCCATGAAGAGTGTTCCAATGCATGAACACAGTACGTCTTTCACATAGTTTAGATCTTCTTTGACTTACTGGTGTTTTGTAAGCAGCATATGGATGATGTATGTGTTTTTATTAAGTATATACCTAAGTACATTTTTAAATTTTTTATTTGGAGTGATTGTTATTTTTTAAATTTTATTTATTAAAATAATTTCCACTTTTATTTTAGATTCGAGGAGGAGCAAGCCTATGTAGTCTTCCTTCTATTGGTAGGTTCTGGTTTTGGAAACACTGGGATTGGATCACCTTTGTCTGTTGGGTAACAGGTGCAGGACACTTGGCTGCTCTACTGTTTCTCTAGTCCCGGGATACTAAATCAACTCACCTTCCGCTTACCAACTTTTCAAGCTCTCGAGCCCCCTTTTGTGTTATCCCTAAGGTTTTTAGCTATATTTTGCTGGGAGAAGCTGAGAAAAGTGAATCTACATGAACTTGTCCAGATTCCCATATCATTTTAATTCCAGCAAAATGTCCGCCCTTGTCCAGAATTTAATACATGTCAAATAGGTTGCAATAAATTTATTAAAAATCCACAAGAAAATATGTTTGGTTTTGTAGACTCAAAAATGGACATGGCCTCTATATTTCAAAATGGAAAAGAAAATACCAGCTTTATGCTTTTATCATTTTATAAACACCCCTTTGATTATAGCATTCGTAGCTGAACCTAATAGATGGATAAGCAGGCTGTTGCTTCTGTGGGTATCTAAAGGGGAGTTAGTTCTGAAGTTTAGAAAATCAAGAAGAGGCAGAACAGGACTCTACTTGAAGATTATTTGTAAATAGGGACCCCAACAAGGTGAAGAGTAATTATGAGAATGTAGATAAAAAATTGATATGATTTAATCGATTTTTAAATGTCATACAGAGTGAAATGACCATTTTTATTCAATATTCATTCTAAAAAATATATTATTTTGACAAACTTATTTTTTGTACATTGTGGAGGTTAAAGGCACATGTGTACCCATTGTTTTACATGGCAAGTTTTTCAATAATAATACAGAGGAAACTGAGGATGTAATCAAGATTTGAAAAATTAATGTTATCTTGATAAAAGCAGTTGTGGGAAGTATAGCTCAGTAAATTAGGACCTCTTTACTGCCAGATTCTAAATTTGAGAGTTGAAATCATCCACACAACTCACTGTTCACATAATCAGGATGTTACTATTCCACTGGTTTTATCAACATAACTTTACCGTTGCCCAGCGGAAGTTAAAAATAAGTGTATTGTACATTTCAAGAACTTCTTGAAACATGCTGTGTTTAATAGAAATTATCAAATGCCAATTTTTCATCAAGACTCTGAACACTCACCTCAAAAATTCCTATATTCCTATGTCTGTCAATCCCTAAATCATTACATCATGATTCTTACCCAATCTTAACAAAGACATCTTTCGTTGAATGATCTGTCTTGAACTACATTTAAATATCTTAAAAAATATCCCAACTTTTTCCTCTTGTTTCTGAGATGCGAATAAGCACATTTTGCAATGACATTCTCCCTTTCCAGAGTAGGCAATAAACACAGATTTGTATTTCCAAGGAATTGTATTGGTGATATTTGGTGCCGCAAATACTTGACAATTAATATTTAATAGTGGCTATAAATAACCATTCAAAAGGATTAGTGACTATATTTCCCCTGTAGGAGTGTTTCTTATGCACACGTGTACCCCAGAACTGACCCTGGATCATAGCAATATAATTCTTCCAGTGCTAACTGTGTACCGGCCATCATGCTAATGATTTATAGGCATTATCTCAACTATCCAGTGAGGTATGTACTGTTATCATCATCATCATCCACATTTTCAAAATGTGGAAACTAAAGCGCATAGAAGTTACACAACAATATTACGTTTATGTTGTAGGTAGCAGTGGCAGGACTTGGTCTGAGTGTGTCAGGTTCCAAAGCTTGTGTTGTTTCTTATTTATTTTCTACTGACATTCTTCTCTGTTTTATGTTATAGTTCTAAATGTTTGATTGTATTAAATCCTAGCCATTATCTCCATTTCACAGATAAGGTTCATTAAGTCTGAGAGGATTTAATTACATAGATGTAGTTTGAAAGACTACAAAGATGTAGTTTGAAAAAGATAGAATTTATGGGAGGGGTCAAGATGGCAAACCAGAAGCAGACCCTGTGTGCTGTTCTTCCAGAGAGGAAACAAAAGGGCCTGCAGAGGAACAGTGACTCTCCAGGCCAATCGTCTGAGAAGCAATACTGGGATCCATCACAGCAGCAGGGGACCACAGAGAGCAGAGAGATTCTAAGCTAGGCATCAGTGTGTCTGGACTCAGCGTGTAGCTGGGAGAACCTCTCCAACTTGGGAAAGGGTGAGTGAGTGAGAGCCCCTAGGAGGATTCATGCTCTCAACAGACACCTGTGCAAGACTGGAAACAGGAGAATCTCTCTGCCCCCAACTCCCACACCTCACTACTGCATTTCTAGACTGAGACAGAGAGCCACCCAGATGTTTTGCCTCTCGAGTCCAAGGGGAGTTCTACAAGTCTGGGGCCCCAGATCAGGCCAGTGCCATAGTCCAAATAGAGGCTGCAGTTGTGGTGCCTGGGAGTAGTAAGATTGCTCCATCCCCTCTTGCCAGACTGGAGTCAGTGCCAGCTTCTGGCCCAGTGGTCCCACTTGGCCTGAACTTGGCTGGCCACTCCACCCACCCTCACCACTGGTAGCCAGGTGGGCAACACTTGCTAGAGCTTCTAGCCAAGCTGGCTGCTTCTACGTAAACTCAGCTGGAGGGCACAGTCTCCTGTTGTTCTGGGAAACACTGGGATGGCAGAGTTTACAATCTCACCTGCCTGTGTCACTGGTAGTCAGGTGGGAAATAGATGTTAGAGCTTTTGGTCCAGTGGTCCCCACTTTTGTGAAAAGTTAGCCTGCAGACATAGCATCCTGTTGTCTCAGGAAATACCTGGATAGCAGAGTGTGTGACCCCATCTACTCCTGTTATTGATTTTTGGCAGGAAACACCTGCTAGACCTTCTAGCCGAGCAGTCCTGCTTCTGTGTAAACTCAGCTGAAGGATACAGCTTCCTGTTACCCTGAGAAACACCCAGAAGGCAAGGCAGGCATCTGCAACCACTCCCATTCTGGTAGCTAGGCAAACCATGCCTGTTAGAGCTTCTAGCCCAGCAGTCCTACTTCTGCCTGAATTTGCTGAGGGACACAGCCTTCTGTTGCCCTGCAAACACCTGGATGGCAGGAAGGGCATCTCCACCCACGCCAACCTCTTGTAGCCAGATGAATCACACCCCCTAGAGCTTCCCATCCAGCACTGCTGCTTCTCCGTGAACTCTGTGGGAAGGCATAAATCTGTGTTTCCTCCTGAAGCACACGGAATAGCCAACTTGAGAAGGATTCAGCTTGTCTGACAACTGAGGCACCTGCCTGAGGGTGCCCCATGGGCCAAAACACCCAGAAACAGCAACAACAACAAAAAAAATGGGCACAGAGACAGTAATCAGAGGGGGCTCCTCCTAGACTTAGGAGTGAAATAGAATCAAAGCCAGTTAGTCAAACCCACCTTATACTATAATTATACCCTCAAAGACATCAAAGAAGAAAAAAAGAAAAAATCCATTCAAAGAATAGTAACTTCAGAGATTAAAGGAACATCAGCCCACACAAATGAGAAAGAATCAGCACAAGAATTATGACAATTCAAAAACCCAGGGTGGCTTCTTAATGCCAGATTACCACACTAGTTCCTCAACAATGGTTCTTAACCAGGCTGAAATGGCTAAAATGCCAGAAACAGAATTCAGAATATAGATAGTAATGAAGATCATCGACATATAGAAGATAGTCAAAACCCATTCCAAGAATTCTAAGGATTAAAATAAAACAATACGAGAGATGGTGAAATGGCCATTATAATAAAGAATCAAACTGATCTTACAGAGCTAAAAAACACAGTAGAAGAATTTCATAATGCAATTTCAAGTAGTAACAACAGATTTGACCAAGCTGAGAAAAGAATCTCAGAGCTTAAGACTGACTCTCTGAAGTAACTCAGTCACGCAAAAATAAAGAAAAAACAATAGAGAATAATAAGCAAAACCTCTGAGAAATATGAGATTATGTAAAGAGACCAAATCTATAACTCACTGAACTTCCTGAAAGAGAGGGAAAGAAATCAAGTAACTTGGAAAACATTTTAGGATATCATCCATAAACATTTCCCCAACTTCTCTAGAAAGGCCAACTTTCAAATTCTGGAAATGCAGAGAACCCTTGTGAAATACTGCAGAAGAAAACCATCCCCAAGTCACATAGTCATCAGATTCTCTAAGGTGAAAATGAAAAGAAAAAAATGTTACATGCAGCTAGAGAGAAGGGTCAGGTAACACACTTAAGGAACACCATCAGACTAACAGCAGACCTGTTAGCAGAAACCCTATGAGCCAGAAGATACTGGGGGCCTATTCTCAGCATTCTTAAAGAAAAAAATTTTCAACTGAGAATTTCATATCCAGCCAAACTAAGCTCCATAAGTGAAGGAGAAAGAAGATCCTTTTCAGACAAGCAAATGCTGAGGACATTTGTTACCACTAGGCCTGCCCTACAAAAGGTCCTGAAGGGAATGCTAAACATGAAAAAGAAAGACCATTTCTGGCCACTACAAAATCATCCTTAATTACATAGGTCAGTGATACTATTAAGCACACACACACAAAGAAGTCTGCATAACAGCATAATTACAGAATGAAATCCACACCTATCATTGCTAACCTTGAATGTAAATGGACTAAATAATCCAATTATAAGGTACAGACTGGCAAGCTGATGAATGAAATGGTATGCTGTCTTCAGGAGACCCATCTCACATGCAATGACACCCCTGGCATCAAAGTAAAGAGATGAAAAACTATTTACCAATCAAATGGGAACAGGAAAAAGCAAGGGTGCTATTCTGATTTCAGAAAACACAGACTTTAAGCTAGGTGTGGTGGCTCATGCCTATAATCCCCGTACTTTGGGAGGCTGAGGCAGGCAAATCACCTGAGGTCAGGAGTTTGAGACCAGCTGGGACAACAGGATGAAACTCCATCTCTACTAAAAATACAAAAATTAGCTAGGCATGGTGGGGTGAGCCTGTAGTCCCAACTACTCAGGAGGGTGAGGCAGGAGAAATGCTTGAACCTAGGAGGCAGAGGCTGCAGTTAGCCAAGATTTCCCCACTGCACTACAGCCTGGACAACAGAGCAAGTCTCCATATCAGGAAAAAAAAAAAAAAAAAAAGAAGAAGAAGAGGAAGAAAGAAAAAAAAAACACAAAGATCAAAAGAGATAAAAAAGGGAATTATATCATGGTAAAGGGCTCAAGTCAATGAGAGGACCTAACTATCCTAAATATACATACACTGAACATAGGAGCACCCAGATTTATAAAGCAAGTTCTTAGTAAACTACGAAGAAAATTAAACTCCCACACATAATAGTGGGAGACTCTAACACCCCACTGACAGTATTAGACAAATCAAGGCCAAAATATTCTGAAGATTTTCAGGACCTGAACTTGGCGCTTGAGCAAATGGACCTAATAAGCAATTACAGAACTCTCCATGCAAAAACAACAGAATATACGTTCTTCTCATCTGTACATGGCACATACTCTAAAATCAACCACACAATTCAGCATTAAACAATCCTCAGCAAATTCAAAAAAACCAAAATCTTACTAACCACAGTCTCAGATCACAGTGCAATAAAAATAGAAATCAATCCTAAGGAAGTCTCTTAAAACTACACCATTACATGGAAATTAAACAATCTGCTCCTGAATGACTTCTAGGTAAATGATGAAATTAAGGCAAAAATCAGGAAATTTTTTGAAACTAATGAAAATAATGATACAATATATCAGAATCTCCGAGACATAGTCAAAGCATTGTTAAGAGAGAAATTTATAGCATTAAGCACACAATTAAAAAAGTTAGAAAGATCTCAAATTAACAATCTAATATCACAATTAAAGGAACTGGAGAAACAAGAGCAAGCCAACTCCAGGCTAGCAGAAGACAAGAAATAACCCAAATTAGAGTTGAACTGAAAGACACTGAGATGTGAAAAACCATACAAAAGATAAGTGAATAGTGTTCATTTTTTGAAAGAAATAATAGGACAGATATACTGCTTGCTAGATAAATAAATAAATAAACAAACAAATAAATAAATGAGGTGGCTAAGATGGTCGACTAGAAGCAGCTAGTGTGTGCGGCTTTCACAGAAAGGAATGGAAAGAGTGAGTAAATATAGCATCTTCAACTGAAAAATCCCTCTACTCGCATTTGGATTATCAAAGAAACCACTTGACCCAGAGATAATGGGGAAAAGCAAGGCAGGACAATGGGCCACCTGTGAGTGACACAGAGCCAAGGAAGCGGTGAGTGAATATACAAAACTATGCTTCTCCCATGGATCTTTGCAACCCTTGGGTCAGGAGATCGCCTTGTGAACCCACTTCACAAGGACCTTCAGACTCCACACATACTACATGGAGCTAAGTGGAGCCTCAGCAGAGCAGCTGCTCAGGGACATGCAGAGACTGGGGCTCTCCATATTTCCCAGGAAAAGTAGCTGCAACTTTGACAAAGTGAGAGGTTAGACCTCAGTACATGCTCCTAGGAATGAGGCTGAATCCAAGGGTCTGAGAAGACAGTCTGCAAGCCCAACTTCCATGGCACCTCACAGGGTAAGACCCCCTGGCTTGGAATTCCAGTCAGCCACTGGTAGCAACATTGCACCTCCCTGGGATGGAACTCCCAGGGGGAGGGTCTGGTCATCATCTTTGCTGTGTGCGCAACTTAGCCATTTCAGCCATCGGGCTTTAGAGAGTCCAAGCAAACCAGGGGAAGAGGGAACCCCCCAGCACAGCACAGCTGCTCTATGAAAATGTGGCTAGACTGTCTTTCGAAAAAAGTCCCCAATCCCATTCCTCCTCACTGGGCAGGATCTCCCAAGCACAGCCTCCAGCCACCACCATCAGTGTTCTCCAGCCAACAGAGATTTGAAAACTCCCTGGGATGAAGATATAGACAGAGGGACACACTGACACATTTGCCATTTGGGCAACTTAATCGTTCCACCTTTTAGACATTGGAGAGTCCAAGACAACTGGGGGTGGAAGTAGTCCCCCAGCACAGCACAGCTGCCCTGTGAAAATGTGGTCAGACTGCTTTTTTTAAGCAGGTCCCCAATTCTGTTCCTCTTCACTGGATGGGTTTTTCCAACCAGAGCCTCCAGCCACCACCAGAGCTATCAAGCCAGTAGCAACTCAACAACTCCCTGGACAGAGCCTCCAGAGGTAACTGAAAGCTTCTCTGACCCTTCTTCTACAGCGGAACTGTACTAACAGTTGCTCCTTTGTTAGTCCACAAACAAAGGAGCAAAAACCCTAAGTGATGTATCCATACCTCCAACAAGCTGTAGTTGACCCAAGGAGAGGATGCCAGTTTGTCTCCCTTGGGTCCCACACACCCCCAATTGCTCATCACCAGACAGGAAATTCCTGCCTTGGGCCTGCAGCACAAACCCTCCATCCTGGGACGATTGGACTGAGCAAATGCTGACCCACATGTCTCTGGGATGGAGTCCCCAGGAGATAAGCAAAAGACCCTGCACCATAACCACAATGAAGGTCTCTCTCTTCCTCTGCTGCCTCCAAGTTTGGGAAGGAGCATAAACACTGAGATCACCCCAGAGCTGCAGTGGGAAGCCCAGGAGTTTTAAGATAGCACTCAATGGGGAGAGGAACCCACACTTTCAAAGCATTGAGAGAGAGCATAGCTGCAACTATGAGGAAACATACAGGAGACACACAACTGCGCAAGAGTCTGCCAAGTGACCAATAAGCCCTAAGTGCCACCTACTAGATCACACCAAAAGCTTCAACACCAAAAATATCGCACCAACATACCTCTCTCTGAAACTGGAGACAGAATTTTAGCTCCAAATAAAGACCCTGCACAAAGCCTCAGTCCAGTGAAAGCATCCAGAAAAGATGTCTATTGACTACACTCAATATACATTGCTGTTAAAGGAATACCCATACACAAATATGAGAAAGAACCAACACAACAACTCCACTAACTCACATGGCCAGAATGTTGTATGTCCTCCAAATGGCCAGAACTCTCCAACGAGAGTTCTTAAGTAGGCTAAACTGGCTGGAATGACTGAAATAGAATTCAGAATATGGATAGAAACAAAGATCATTGAGGTTCAGGAGGATGGCAAAACTCAATCCAAGAAATATAAGAATCACAATAAAGCTATACAGTAACTGAAGGATAAAATATTCAGTATATAAAAGAACTCTATGCATCTGACAGAGCTGAAAAACACAATACAAGAATTTCACAGTGCAATCACAAGTGCTAACAACAGAATAAACCTAGCTGAGGAAAGAATCTCATACCTTGAAGACTGGTTTTCTGAAATAAAACAATCACAGAAAAATAAATAAAAAATAATAAAAAGAAATGAACAAAACCTCCAAGAAGTGCGGGATTATGTAAAGAGGTCAAGTCTATGAATCATTGGCATCCTTGAAAGGGAGGAAGAGAAGGTAAACAACTTGGAAAACATATTTCAGAATATTGTCTCTAAAACTTCCATAACCTTGCTAGATAAGTTAACAGTCAAATTCAGGAAAAACAGAGAATTCCTGCTAGATTCTACACAAGAATATCATCCCCAAGACACATGATTGTCAGATTTTCCAAGGTTCAAATGAAAGAAGAAAATGTTAAAGGCTGCTAGAGAGGAAGGGCAGGTCACCTACAAAAGGAACATCGTCAGGCTAACAGTAAACCTCTCAGCAGAAGCCCTACAAGCCAGAATAAATTAAGGGCATATATTCAACACTCTTAAAGAAAAAAAGTTTTCAAACAAGAATTTTATATCCAGCCAAACTAGGCTTCCTAAGCAAAGGAGAAATAACATACTGTTCACATGAGCAAATGTTGAGGGATTTCATTACCACTAGATGTGCCTTAGAAGAGATCATGAACAGAGCACTAAATATAGAAAGGAAAGACTGCTGTCAGCTAATACAAAAACACACATATACACACAGACTAGTGTCACTATAAGACAACCCCACAGAAAAAGCCAACATAATAACCTGTTAACAACACAATGACAGGATCAAACACACACATATCAATACTAACCTTGAATGTAAATAGGCTAAATGCCCCACTTAAAAGGCACACAGTGGTAAGATGAATAAAAAAGCAAGACCCAATGATATGCTGTCTTCAAGAGACCCATCTCAAACACAATGAAACCCATAGGCTCAAAATAAAGGAGTGAAAGAAAATCTACCAAGCAAATTGAAAACAAAAAAAGCAGAGGTTGCAGTCTTAATTCCAAACAAAACAGACTTCAAACGAACAAAGATCAAAAGAGACAAAGAAGGGCAATATGAAGACCTAACTATCTTAAATATATATGCACATAACACAGGAGCATCCAGATTCACAAAGCAAGTTCTTAGAGACCTTCAGAGAAGTGTAGACTCCCACACAATAATAGTGGAAGACTTCAACACTTCACTGACATTATTGGACAGATCATCAGAGCAGAAAATTAACATAGATATTCAGGATATGCACTCAACATTAAATCAAATGGATCTGAGAGATCTTTACCGAGCTCTCCACCTCAAAACAACAAAATATGCATTATTTTCATTGCCTCATGGCAGACATTCTAAAATTGACCATATAATAGGACATAAAATAATCTTTAGCAAATTCAAAAGAACCTAAATCATATCAAACACACTCTCAGACCACAGTGCAATAAAAATAGAAGTCAAGACTAAGAAAATCACTCAAATACAATTACATGGAAATAAACACAATGCTCCTGAACGACTTTTGGGTAAATAATAAAATTAAGGGAGAAATTAAGAAGTTCTTTTGAACTAATGATAACAAAGATACAACATACTAGAATCTCTGGGACAGAGCAAAGGCAGTATTAAGAGAGAAATTCATAGATCTAAATGCCAACATCAAAAAGTTACAAAGGTCTCAAATTAACCTAACATCACATCTGAAAGAATTAGAGAAGCAAGAAAACCAACCCCAAAGTTACCAGAAGACAAGAAATAACCAAAATCAAAGCTGAACTGAAAGAAATCAAGACACAAAAACAATTCAAAAGATCAATGACTCTTTTGTTGATTGAGTTTGTTCAAGAGTTTGTTGAAAATATTAATAAGATATATAGGTCATTAACTAAACTAGTAAAGAAGAAAAGAGAGAAGATCTAAATAACCAAAATTAAAAATGACCAAAGGAATGTTACCACTGACCCCACAGAAATAAAAATAATCACCAGAAAGTACTGTGAGTTCCCCTATGCATGCAAACTAGAAAACCTAGAAGAGATGAATAAATGCCTGGACACTTAGTTTCCTGAATAGAATGAGCTCTGAAATTGATTCAGTAATAAATTGCCTACCAACAATTAAGCCCAGGACATGATGAATTCACAACTAAATTTTACCAGACATACAAAGTAGAGCTGATAAAATTCATACAGAAACTCTTCCAAAAATTTGAGGAGAAGGGACTCCTCCACAATTCATTCTATGAAGCCAGCATCTTTCTGATACCAAAACCTGTTGGGGACACAACAACAAAGAAAACTTAAGGCCAATATCCTTGAACATCAATGCAAAAATCCTCAACAAAATGCTTGCAAACTGAATCCCACAGCACATCAAAAATGTAATCTACCAAATTCAAGCAGGTTTCATCTGCAGGATGCAAGGTTAACTCAACACACACAAATCAATAAATGTGATTCATCACATAAACAGAACTAAAGACCAAAACCACATGATTTTCTCTGTAGATACCAAAAAGGCTTTTGATAAAATTCAACACCACTTTATGTTAAAAACTCTCAATAAACTAGGTATTGAAAGAGCATGCCTTAAAGTAACAAGAGCTATCTATGACAAAGCCACAGCAAACATTATACTAAATGGGAAAAAACTGGAAGCATTCCCCTTGAAAGCTGGTGTAAGACAAGGATGCCGTCTCTCACTACTCCTATTCAATATAGTATTGGAAATCTTAGCCAGAGCAATGAGTCAAGAGAAAGAAATAAAGGACATTCAAATAGAAAGTGCTTTAGTCACAGCTGGAGCAGCTGGGACACAGAGCACCAAGTCCCTAGACTGCACAAAGCTGAGAGACCATAGGCCCAGACCACAAAACCATTTTTTCCTCTTAGACTTATGGGTCTGTGATGAGAGGAATGCCAGAAAGGTCTCTGACATGCCCTGAAGACATTTTCTCCGTTGACTTGGTGATTAATATTCAGCTCTTCATTACTTATGCAAATTTCTACAGCCGACTTGAATTTCTCCTCAGAAAATGGGATTTTCATTTCTGTCACTTTGTCAGGTTGCAAATTTTCCAAACTTTTATGCTGTGTTTCCCTTTTAAAACTGAATGCTTTTCCAGCCTGGGCAACAGAGCGAGACTCCGTCTCAGGAAAAAAAAAAAAAAAAAAAAACAAAAAAAACTGAATGCTTTAACAGCACCCAAGTAACTGCTTGAATGCTTTGTTGCTTAGAAATTTATTCCACCCGATACCCTAAATCATCTCCCTCAAATTCAAATTTCCACAAATCTCTAGGGCAGATTTAAAATGCCAGCAGTCTCTTCGCTAAAACATAACAAGAGTCCCTTCTGCTACAGTTTCCAACAAGTGCCTCATCTCCATCCAAGACCATCTCAGCCTGGATTTCATTGTTCATATCATTATCAGCATTTTGGTCAAAGCCATTTAACAAATCTCTAAGGAGTTCCAAATTTTCCTATATTGTCCTTTCTTCTTCTGAGCCCTCCAAACTGTTCCAAACTCTGAAAGTTACCCAGTTCCAAAGTCACTTTCACATTTTCGAGTATCTTTTCAGCAGCACCGCAGTTCTGGTAACAATTTACTGTATTAGTTAGTTTTCATGCTGCTGATAATCAAGACATAGTCTAGACTGGGTAATTTACAAAGAAGAGGAGATTTAATGGACTTATAGTTCCATCATGGCTGGGGAGGTCTCACAATTATGGCAGAAGTTAAAAGACACTCTTATGGCAAGAGAGAGAATGAGAATCAAGTGAAAGGTGTGTCCCCGTATAAAACCATCAGGTCTTGTAAGACTTATTCATTACCATGAGAACAGTATGGAGGAAACTGCCCCATGATTCAATTATCTCCAACTGGGTCCCTCCCACATCATGTGGAAATTATGGGAGCTACAATTCAAGATGAGATTTGGATGGGAACACAGTCAAACCGTATCACCACCCAAAGCAATTTACAGATTCAATGCTATTTCCATCAAACTACCAATGACATTCTTTACAGAACTAGGAAAGAAAACAATTTTAAAATTCATATGGAATGAAAGAAGAGACTGGATAGTCAAGCAATCCTAAGCAAAAAGAGCAAAGCTGGAGGCATATTGTTACCCAACTTCAAACTATACTACATGGCTACAGTAACCAAAGCAGCATGGTACTGGTACAAAAACAGGCACATGGACCAATGGAAGCCAATAGGAAGCCCCAAAATAAGGCCACACACCTACAACCACCTGATCTTCAACAAAGCTGACAAAAACAATCAATTGGGAAAAGTATCCCTACTCAATAAATGTTGCTGGGATAACTGGCCAGCCATATGCAGAAGGCTGAAGCTGTACCCCTTCTTTACACCATATACAAAAATCAACTCAAGATGGATTAAAGACTTAAATTTGAAACCCAAAACTATAAAAACCTTGGAAGATAAGGTAGGCAATAACCGTCCTAAACAAAGGAACGAGCAAAGATTTTATGACAAAGACACCAAAAACAATCACAACAGAGGCAAAAGTTGACAAGTGGGATTTAATTATACTTAAGCACTCCTGCACAGCAAAGAAACTATCATCAGGGTAAACTGAAAACATACAGAATGGGAGAAAATATTTGCAACCCATGCATCTGACAAAGGTCTAGTATCCAGCATTTATAAAGAACTTAAACAAATCTATAGGAGAAAAACAAACAACCCCATTAAAAAGTGGGCAAAGGACATGAACAGACACTTTTCAAAAGAAGATATACCTGTGGCCAACAAGCATATGAAAAAAAACACAATATCACTGATCATGTGTAAATGCAAATCAAAACTGCAATGAGGTACCATCTTTTACCAGTCAGAATAGCTATTATTAAAAAGTCAAAAAATAACAGATGCTGGCAAGGTTGTAGAGAAAAAGGAACATTTATATGCTGTTGGTGGGAAATTAGTTCTACCATGTGGAAAGCAGTATGATAATTCCTCAAAGAGCTTAAAAACAATCTGCAATTTGCCCCAGCAATCCCATTACTGGGTATACGCCTGAAGGAACATAAACCATTTTACTATAGAGACACATGCATGCCAATGTTTGTTGCAGCACTATTCACAATAGTAAAGACATGGAATCAACCAAAATGCTCATCAATGACAGACTGGATGAAGAAAATGTGGTACATATACAGCATGGAATACTACGCAGCCATAAAAAAATACAAGATTAGCCAGGCACAGTGGCTCATGCCTGTAATCCCAGCACTTTGGGATGCCTAGGTGGGTGCATTGCCTGAGCTCAGGAGTTCAAGATCAACCTGGGTAACATGGTGAAACCCCATCTCTACTAAAATACAAAAAATTGGGTGTGGTGGTGTGCACTTGTAATGCCAGCTACTGGGGAGGCTGAGGCAGGAGAATCGTTGGAACCTGGGAGGCAGAGGTTGCAGTGAGCCAAGATTGCACCATTACACCCCAGACTGGGAGACAGAGTGAGAGTCTGTCTCCAAAAGAAAAAAAAAAGGTACAAGATCATGTCTTTTAGAGGAACATGGATGGAGCTGGAGGCTATTATCCTCAGCAAAGTAATGCAGGAACAGAAAACCAAATACCTCATGTTCTCACTTAGAAATGGAAGCTAGATAATGAGAACTTATGAATACAAAGAAGGGAACAACAGACACTGGAGTCTACTTGAGGGTGGAGGTTGGAGGGTGGAAGGAGGAAGAGGAGCAGAAAAGATAACTATTGGGTACCGGGTTTATTACCTGGGTGATGAAATAATCTGTACAACAAATCTTCATGGTATGAATTTACCTATGAAATGAACCTTCACATGTACCCCCAAACCTGTAATACAAGTTTTTAAAAAGTGAGAGAAAAGATCCAAATAAATGCAATCAGATTTGATAAAATGAATGCATTAGTCCATTTTCATGCTGCTATACAAAACCTGCTCAAGACTGGGTAATTTATAAAGGAAAGAGGTTCAATTGACTCACAGTTCTGCATGGCTGGGGAGGCCTCAGGAAACTTACAATCATGGCAGAAGGCAAAGGAGAAGCAGCCACCTTCTTTACAAGAGGGCAGGACGAAGTGAGTGCAAGCAGGGGAATTATTAGATGCTTATAAAACCATCAGAACTTGTTAGAACTCACTATTGTGAGAACAGCATGGGGAAAACTTCCCCATGATCCAATTACTTCCACCTGGTCCACACTTGACATGTGGGGATTATGGAGATTACAATCTGAAATGAGATTTGGGTGAGGACACAGAGCAAAAGCATATTAGGGTAGATTACCATTGACTCCACAGAAATACCAAAAAAAAAAAAAAAAAAAAAAAAATCCTCAGGGACTATTGTGAACACCCCTATTGCACACAAGCTAGAAAACCGAGAAGAAATCAATAAATTCCTGGAAACACACAAACTCTCAAGATTGAACTAGGAAGAGATTGAATCCCTGAAGAGACCAATAATGAGTTCAGAAATTGAATCAGTAATAAAAAGCCTACTAAGAGAAAAAACCCAGGACCAGATGAATTCACAGCCAAATTCTAACAGATGCATAAAGAAAAGCTGGTATCAATAATACTGAAACTATTCAAAAAATTGAAGAGGAGGGACTCCTCCCTCTCTCATTCTATGAGGCTGGCATCATCCTGATACTAAAACATGGCAGAAACACAACGAAAAAGGGAAAACTTCAGGCCAACATTCTTGGTGAACAGAGATGTAAAGATCTCAAGAAAATATGAGCTGAATCCAACAGCACATCAAAAAACTAATCCACCACCAACTAGCAGGCTTTATCACTGGGAAGAATAGGATTTAAAGTTTACAAAAAATTCACTAATTTTCCCAAAGCCACACAAATGGCTAAGATTTGAAGCTAGGATTTTGAATTTTAAAATCATGGATTTTTTCACTAATCACTAGTAAATTAATTAGATTTATTAACTTCTGAAGCATCCTAAATGGTGATTGAATAGGCATATGTCTTCTTCAGGAGGCTCTGAGTCAAAGCAATGTTTTTCTATTTGAATATGTAAAGTTGGTACTCTACACTCTGCTGCTTATATATGCCTGTATTTTTTAAAACTGTTATAAAAACTTCTAGGTCTTCTTAATTAGTTATTTTTTAGTTATAGCTTTGTGCTCATATTTAAATGCACATCAAACACTGCTCTGCCTTTTCTTGATTTCTTAAATTTCAGAAAAGAACACAAAATGGTATTTAGTCACTCACAGAGGCAGTGCCCCATTCATTAACCTATTGGGTGCAGCTAATAATGCTAATAGGATTGACTGTAAAATAACTTAAGTTGATATTTCTCTCTTCACACGGAAAATGTGAGCTTAGTAATAACCTTGTATGCCTCATTTAGCAGACTGGCCAGAGAATAGGAAGAGGTTTATTCAAAAAATTTTACACAGTAACGTGGAGGTGCCTAAACTAAAGATCTTCTGTTCAGCTCTTGTATTTTATATGCTATACTAGTCCCACTTCTGCCATTCCAAATTATCTCAATACTTCACATGTATTGAGACAGACAAGTTCTTTCCTACAGTTTTTTTTCTTTTTCTTAAAGCATAACACTGTGCTATCAAATTCTTTGGATACGCTCTTTTCTTTGAGCTTGTCATGAGTCCACCTAGCATCTTTTTCTTGAATTTAGTGCACTTAGAAAATGGTAAAAAAATTAGTACGTTCTGAGTGGTGATCTTCCAAATTTAGACACATTCTAAAGTGTCCAAGATGGGTAAAGAAAAAAAGAACAGAGAGAATGCCTAAATGTCTTCTTTCCTTAGTAAAAATAGACTTGTTACTTTCCACCAGAAAAATAAAGTTATAGATTCCACAGTGGCATAGATAAATATGGCAGAACTTTGTACTTTCTTCAAAAAGCATAATTTATACTAAAACAGGCACGTAAGAAGTGGCCCACAGTTAAGTGAAAAGTGTGGCTTTCAAGAGCCATGTGGCAAGTCTTCCAAGGGAAGCAATGTGCTGCTCAACCCAGCAGAATTCCATGTGATGTCATTTTTCTTCAACAAAAAAGTTGATCTAAAGTTGATATATTCATCTCGTCATATATCCATCTAGATTTAAAGCAAAGCAAAATTACTATGCTTCTGAAAGAAAACATATGTTTGGTGGACTTCCATTCCATTTTGAGTAGCTAGAGATAAAAGACTTATATGAGCTATGCATGTCAGATAAAAGAACTGTTGTTAAGAAGAAGGCAAGTTTCAGAGTTTGGGATTTAGAATTAGAAACATTTGAGTTCAAGTGTCCATACCTTTACTTTTTTGAAAACTTTTTTTTTAATTCAGCTCTGGAACAAAACAATTTAATAATGTAATAGCACTTACATCATGGCATTCTAGTAATAGTGCAATGAGGTAATGCATGTAAAGACACACAGACCAGGCTAACCATTTGATAATCTACCTGTATTTAAGGTACAATGTACCTTGTCATAATCAATCACTAAATTATTGTAAAATTCTTATAAGATAAAATCACTTTTTCAGATGAAACAATTAAAAAATTAAGTGATGAAGCTTGCCTCAGTAACAGCTTAAGCTTATGACAGTTAAGGAATTAGATTCTTTTTATTCAGCTCTCAAATAACACAGGAAGTTTTTCCTACAGTTGATTTAACAATGTGTCTAAACACTCTTCATCCAATGAATTGGTATTTCTTTATTATAAGGGTGGATATTTTGTTCACCTTTGAGGATATGTAGCTTCTTTAAAAAAGCAAAAGTCGATACCTGCCTTCAGGGTTTGTATATTAGAGTGGATATTAGACAACAGACACATGGAAAAAAATCTGTGTGGAATAGTGGTAATGTACAGAACAAGTGAGAGGGGAAATCATGTAAAGCTGTGGAAGAGGGGAAATCATGCAGCAGAAATTGCCATTTGGGGTCCTGGACTAGTCGCAGACACATAATGGTTAGACTTATGATGAACTGCTAAAAGAGAGATGATGCAATTCACTCAGATAGATAACAAAGCAAGGCTGATTTTGGAGAAGACAATATATCGATGTCTTTCCTGTGCTTTTTGAGGCTCTAGATCATTCTTGAAAAGACTTCCTTCAGTCAATAGGCATTTGGCTTTGCTTTACAGAGAATGAGGATTTGATATAATGATTTGAGCCTCTACCAAAAAGGTGAGAGTTGAACCATAAAAATGTAAAAACAATGTAGGAAAAGGAAAGGCTGAGCCCGAAGATACAGCACAATGCCTTACATACAGCAATTGATCAATACACGTCTGTTAATAAAATAAGTGAGAGACAGGACTACCTAATGTTACTAATATTGCTCTCCTACTTCTATTGCTACTGTTTTTACTATTGCCATGTTCCTATTACCTGTTTTTCCCTTTCACTTGAAATGGAGAATCATTTTCCCTCCCTGAGCCTATATCTTTGTGGAAGAAAAGAAGCAAATTCAGGGCAGACCTAAGTGGCTTAAGATAAATTTCAAGACATGCCTTTGGGCTATTTTCCCCTCCCAAAGACTAAGTAAGGCCAAGACTAGGGAAAAAAAAAAAATGGGACCAAATGATCTTTAGTCACTGGAGACTAACAATATTCAAAAAAAGTATTTGACAATTGATATACAACAAAAATGATGGTAGTAGCATCTAGAATAACTTGAATAGGAATGGGAGCACATGGAGGAATCTCTATTCACCATCTAGGGGAATCGAACTAAACTAATAAGGCAAAGACAACATGACTTAGTATGTCAGGCCATGGACTGTGGGGCTGCCTTTCTGTGTTTGAATGTTGCTGTTTGAACAGTATGGGTTTGAATGCTGGTGTTTCTAATTATAAGATCTCTAACCTTGGGCAAGTCATCTGACCTTTCTGTGTGTGCCTCAATTTCCTCATGTTTAATATGTAAATAATGACTCATGAAAGGATATAAAAAATTAAATGAGTTAATATACTTGGAAGTGTGTTAGCTGATGTTCTTTACACACTGCCTCATTTATCCTCAGAAGAACCCTATGAGATTCCCATTTTGCCCATCAAGACATAGGCTTAGAGATGTAGTGTAACTTGTTCAAACTTATTTCTTTAATAACTAAGAGCCAAGGCCAGCATTTGAAACTAGGCACATATTTAAAGAGCAAATATAGAAAAAACAATACCAACAAATGCTGACTGTTGATCTCCCAAAAGACCACCAGAAAACCTTGTGGATAAAACAAAACTAAGTTTATTAGACTTGTGCAGAAAGGTAAAATTCCACTTTGCAAGCCTTACTTTAGACGTACTATATTTATAGGGCTTTAGAGCCTAGGCTGTATGGTTTTTAAGGTGGATCTTGACAAACAGGGAATTGCTTGGACAGAGTTTATGACCCAACACCTTTTGGTTGGTGATTGCAGTGAGGGAGTGTCATGAAATTATCAATGAGCAAGCTGTTAACCATGATATGTGAGCCATTAGCTAGTCCATAATCTTATCTTCTAGGAGCAGGTATTTCTTGGAGCAAACAGTTGAGATATTTTTGCTTGATTTTAGCACATTCTTTCACACATAGAAAAGGAATTATGTTGACTTCAGTTCTCTGAAAGAAGCAGCAAAAATAACAGGAGGAGACCAGCTAAAAGAGTGCCACTAAAGGTCATCTGAAGAGACCTATGCTGATTTGTAAATGTCCAGCAGGAAGATGGACAAGTTTGGACATAAAAATAAAGGTCTTGTAACACCATTTCTTTTTTTTTATTATAAGACTTTATCTAGAGGCACAGGATATAAAAATGATTTGACTTTTGCTTTAATGTAAGAGTTATTCAATGTTTCAAATTGAAACATGTAAAAATGAATGACTTACAAAAACCTTCAATAACAATTCTGAAAGCCAATTTAATACTAACTTCTAAACTATTAGTACAGTATATAAATGTCCATGTTTTTACCAGTCTTTCTTAATCTTATTATTTGATTCATCATTGCTGCCACTTCTTACTCTATTTCACATACAATGAATTTATTGTCAGGAGCCACATTGTTAAATATTTGAAATGCTTAGAAAACACCAATTAAAATTATTTCCTTTTTGAGAAACTTAGACAAATGAACCCATTTGGAGACTGAATTAAAAATGTGCACTAATTACTCATGTCACTGAAGCACAACGACTTATCTCCATGAATGCACAAATGGATTAGGCCTGCACTGATATGGGCAACAGATGGGGGTGAAGGGAATGAGATAGAAGAGGGGGTAGATGCTGGATTCAACTGCATTACTAAAAGTTATCCAGATAAATATGAAATTGATAGAAGAGCTTTGATATGTGTAAAACAATCAATGGTTTTTATGTATTTAGTAAGCTAGTGTTCGTGCATGTGTGTGTATTTATGTATGCATTATGTTCAAAATATTGTATGTTAAATACTTCACTAAGAAGGAAGCAGAGATAAAGATCTTTAACAATCTCTCTTCTCTAGGAGCTTACCATCTGGTGGGATCTTTTAAGTATGTACACAAAAACATTTAGAGAAAGTAGTGTTTGAAAAGCCCTGAATGAATTGCTCAGAGAGCTGTTTATTAGGAGTCCAAGGGTGTAATCATAGGTAATTTCAGAAGTTTAGGAAATATTGGGTAGAATTTCTATTGATGATACTTTTTAATGTTGTACCCCAGTACTTAGAATTTAATGCTGTCTATCCAGCACTCTACAAATAACAAATGTTATTAAATCTACTGCTATAAGTCCAGTGAATATAATCATGGAATAATCAGTAGTTCATGAACTTTACCATCTGATGGAAAAAAAAAAATCAGAAATTAATCAATAAGCCACACTAAATAAATAAGAAATTGTTACTGTAGAAGTTTCAATGAAGAAGAGAGACACACAGTGTCAGGAGGAATTGAACATTAACTTCATTTGGGAAGTCAAGGAAGGATATCAGAATTCAAGGGCTGATGAAGCTAGAATATGAAAGATGAATAATAGAAATTAAGTCGGTTAGGGGAGTTAAAAGCTGGGGAAGGTTGGAGATGAAAAGATGATTCCAGGAAGAATAAGGGAGTATGTTGAGTTTTGCAGGCATAGGAAATACAGAAACCCAGAGTGGTCTAAAGACAGTGAGCACCAACCCCTCGCATCCCCCTCCCCACCACACACAAAAATGTTAACACAACGAAGGAGAAAACTGTTGTGACAGGAACCCTTGGGTTTAATTTGTAACTTGAGTAAGTATTTTAAGTAGGGAATTATGTGATTGGATTTACATTTCACAAAATCACCCCAGCTGTAGTTTAGATAATTGATTGGAGACTGTCGCGAAGGAAGGGTTCCCGTTAGAATATTTGCCCAGACTAGAGTAATTTGGAATGTAAATGCTGGCAGTTGGAATGAAGGAAAGTCAACTTCTGTAAGACATGTTTAGGAGGAACTGGTGAGAGATTTGTTAAGCTGGGGCAAGTGGAAAAAAAAACATATATGATGACTCTTACATTTCTGATTTGGCTAGCAAGATGGTAGTTCACTCACTCACTGCAGTAGGGGACCAGGTTTGAAGGAAGCTCATGAATTTGGTTTGAAAATACTGATTTTCAAGTATATTTGAGACATTAACTGAATGTTTAATGTAGACACAAATGCCTTTCTTGTCAAATTTGAAGATGGCATAAAAACTTTAAAAGAGTATGGAATAAAAACTTTATTAAAATTAGAAATAAATACTGACATCAAGTACAGCGAGGTTAGTTTTAATAGACGTATTCAAACTTATTTGACTTAAAAGCAAGTTAACAAACACAAATTATTGAAAAATCATATCAAGTATAAATACTGTAAAATTTAAATGGGAAATACACAAAAAACTTCAATGATGTAAAACCTAATAACTAATTGTTTAAATTGGTTGTTTAGTTTCAGTTTTTAAGTTCTATTTGTGTTATTTTTTATGTGCCTACATTTTACTCCTAATTAAATTATATCCCCATGACATAGAAATCTCTATTTTGAATATAAAAGTCAGTTAAATACACAGGATGTTGAAAAATATTAAGAAGCTATGTATGTAGTAGCTTGTATATTTACTTTTCATTAGTCTCTAAACATCATACAGACATGCCTTTTAAAAATTATTTGGAAGAATGACAAGTCACCTTTATACTTGCATAGTGTATTTCATACTTACCTTCTCAGCAGTATTCAGCTAACAAAGCTTTGTGATTCTGTTTGAAGGCTGGCTCCAGAATACTGATAGCATTCACTCTTATTCCTAGAATAAAATGTGGTACACTAATGGCCTTACCAGAAAATACTAGTCCACCCTGCTTTCTATATATTTATAGATGAGGTGTTCTATTCAACTAATATTATGAGTAGATATAATACTTTTTCCTTTTCTAATTCATAACTTATGCACAGTCTGATGAAATATACCCTTTACTTAAAAGCTACTGCAGATCAGGTGAATGCACAGTTAGTCCCACATGCAGATAGAGTGGATATTTACCTACCTGATATTAGAGGAAAGATTTGAGGACAGCATATATATTTTAGAATGTATGCCCAAAACAATCCTACCTTATCACCATATGTGTTTAAAATTCTGAAGTAAGGTGTTTAATTATTTGAGCAAAAACTTTAACAGTAGTAGCCTCTTGTGAAAGACTGGACTTTTCTTCGTAATTTATTTAGAGTCATTGAGATATTATTAGTCATAAACAATATAATCTAAAGCACAACCCTGGAATTTAGGGGTTCTGCCCTAGGCAGAACAATAATGTGAGAGTTCAGAAAAGCCCTAGAGCACAGGAGATAACTGGAAGAGGACTGATATGACTTGGCTCTGTGTCCCCACACAAATCTCACTACGAATTATAATCACCACCGGTTGTGGCAGTGGCGTTTTGGGAGGTGATTGAGTCTGGGGGGTGGACTTTCCCCTTGCTGTTCTCCCGAATAGAGTTTTTTTTTTTTTTTCTTTTATATTGTAAGTTTTAGGGTACATGTGCATAACATGCAGGTTTGCTACATATGTATACTTGTGCCATGTTGGTGTGCTGCACCCATCAACTCATCAGCACCCATCAACTCGTCATTTACATCAGGTATAACTCCCAATGCAATCCCTCCTCCCTCCCCCCTCCCCATGATAGGCCCTGGTGTGGGATGTTCCCCTTCCTGAGTCCAAGTGATCTCATTGTTCAGTTCCCACCTATGAGTGAGAACATGTGGTGTTTGGTTTTCTGTTCTTGTGATAGTTTGCTAAGAATGATGGTTTCCAGCTGCATCCATGTCCCTACAAAGGACACCAACTCATCCTTTTTTATGGCTGCATAGTATTCCATGGTGTATATGTGCCATATTTTGTTAATCCAGTCTGTCACTGATGGACATTTGGGTTGATTCCAAGTCTTTGCTATTGTGAATAGTGCCGCAATAAACATACGTGTGCATGTGCCTTTATAGCAGCATAATTTATAATCCTTTGGGTATATACCCAGTAATGGGATGGCTGGGTCATATGGTACATCTAGTTCTAGACCCTTGAGGAATCGCCATACTGTTTTCCATAATGGTTGAACTAGTTTACAATCCCACCAACAGTGTAAAAGTGTTCCTATTTCTCCACATCCTCTCCACCACCTGTTGTTTCCTGATTTTTTAATGATCGCCATTCTAACTGGTGTGAGATGGTATCTCATTGTGGTTTTGATTTGCATTTCTCTGATGGTGAGTGATGATGAGCATTTTTTCATGTGTCTGTTGGCTGTATGAATGTCTTCTTTTGAGAAGTGTCTGTTCATATCCTTTGCTCACTTTTTGATGGGGTTGTTTGTTTTTTCCTTGTAAATTTCTTTGAGTTCTTTGTAGGTTCTGGATATTAGCCCTTTGTCAGATGAGTAGATTGCAAAAATTTTCTCCCATTCTGTAGGTTGCCTGTTCACTCTGATGGTAGTTTCTTTTGCTGTGCAGAAGCTCTTTAGTTTAATTAGATCCCATTTGTCAATTTTGGCTTTTGCTGCCGTTGCTTTTGGTGTTTTAGACATGAAGTCTTTGCCCATGCCTGTGTCCTGAATGGTACTACCTAGGTTTTCCTCTAGGATTTTTATGGTATTAGGTCTTACATTTAAGTCTCTAATCCATCTTGAATTAATTTTCGTATAAGGACTAAGGAAAGGATCCAGTTTCAGCTTTCTACTTATGGCTAGCCAATATTCCCAGCAACATTTATTAAATAGGGAATCATTTCCCCATTTCTTGTTTCTCTCAGGTTTGTCAAAGATCAGATGGCTGTAGATGTGTGGTATTATTTCTGAGGACTCTGTTCTGTTCCATTGGTCTATATATCTGTTTTGGTACCAGTACCATGCTGTTTTGGTTACTGTAGCCTTGTAGTATAGTTTGAAGTCAGGTAGTGTGATGCCTCCAGCTTTGTTCTTTTGACTTAGGATTGTCTTGGAGATGCGGGCTCTTTTTTGGTTCCATATGAACTTTAAAGCAGTTTTTTCCAATTCTGTGAAGAAACTCGTTGGTAGCTTGATGGGGATGGCATTGAATCTATAAATTACCTTGGGCAGTATGGCCATTTTCACGATATTGATTCTTCCTATCCATGAGCATGGAATGTTCTTCCATTTGTTTGTGTCCTCTTTTATTTCACTGAGCAGTGGTTTGTAGTTCTCCTTGAAGAGGTCCTTTACATCCCTTGTAAGTTGGATTCCTAGGTATTTTATTCTCTTTGAAGCAATTGTGAATGGAAGTTCATTCATGATTTGGCTCTCTGTTTGTCTGTTACTGGTGTATAAGAATGCTTGTGATTTTTGCACATTAATTTTGTATCCTGAGACTTTGCTGAAGTTGCTTATCAGCTTAAGGAGATTTTGTGCTGAGACAATGGGATTTTCTAAATATACAATCATGTCATCTGCAAAGAGGGACAATTTGACTTCTTCTTTTCCTAACTGAATGCCCTTGATTTGTTTCTCTTGCCTAATTGCCCTAGCCAGAACTTCCAACACTATGTTGAATAGGAGTGGTGAGAGAGGGCATCCCTGTCTTGTGCCAGTTTTCAAATGGAATGCTTCCAGTTTTTGCCCATTCAGTATGATATTGGCTGTGGGTTTGTCATAAATAGCTCTTATTATTTTGAGGTACGTTCCATCAATACCGAATTTATTGAGAGTTTTTAGCATGAAGGGCTGTTGAATTTTGTCAAAAGCCTTTTCTGCATCTATTGAGATAATCATGTGGTTCTTGTCTTTGGTTCTGTTTATATGCTGGATTATGTTTACTGATTTGTGAATGTTGAACCAGCCTTGCATCCCCGGGATGAAGCCCACTTGATCATGGTGGATAAGCTTTTTGATGTGTTGCTGAATCCGGTTTGCTAGTATTTTATTGAGGATTTTTGCATCGATGTTCATCAGGGATATTGGTCTAAAATTCTCTTTTTTTGTTGTGTCTCTGCCAGGCTTTGGTATCAGGATGATGTTGG